>NC_062211.1:1500485-1505485 GCF_912470025.1 Vespa velutina
TAATAATTCGAACGAAGAGAAATTTAATAATATTAAATTCTAATATAAATAATTATTAATATAATAATAATTAATTGTCACGATGATAATAATAATAATAATAATGATGATGATGATGATGATGATTAATAACAAGAATATAAATAATTTTGCTCTCACACGATATTTTTATTTGTTAAATTAAATAAAAATTCGATCGATGAAAAATTTTTTAAGGGGGGGGGGGGAAATGATGATGACGAGTGAGTGAAATGAAGAAGAAAAAAAAAATATGTATATATTATATAAAATCAATAAACATTCGTAAAATTATATATATATATATATATATTGTTTATAAAATTATATATTTATAGAATATTTCTAAAAATATTAATAATAAAAAATAAACACGATTTTTATTAAAGTAAAATGAGATAAAATAAAAAAGAAGATTCAAGTATACAACAACAAAAAATCAAAACAGAAAAGAAGAAAAAAAAAAAGAAAGAAAAATCAAATTCCATCGATAAAGAAATTTTGATTAGAATAATATAAAAAAAAAAAAAAATATTTATGAGATCTAAATAATGTAAGGGAATTGAAACGATCTCAAAAAAAAAAAAAAAAAAAAAAAGAAACGATCTCGATTGATCCATCAAAAATATATTATATGATCTCGAATAGATCAAGATTGTCGTGATAAAAAGGGTGTGATATTTTAAATGGGTATGATCTTTTAAAACGATTGGGATAATGTTAATCCTGTAGGAGAACTCACGAGTTCTATTACTCGGGAGAGAGGAAACGACGTTTTTGCAAAAAAAAGAAAAAAGAAAAAAGAAAAAGAAAAAAAAGAAAAAAAGAAATCCATCTACGCCAATCAGCGTCGATGCCAAAACAAGTTTAACGCGATTGTCAATTTAAAAAAAAAAAAATGACGAGAAATGATCGATGAGATCTATAGATCATAATACTTTTATGTTTCTTTTCATGTTTCTTACATCAGATTCGTCTCTCTCTCTCTCTCTCTCTCTCTCTCTCATTCTATATATATATATGCATCTATCTTCTATCTCTTTAGGATTTGAAGAGAGAAATAAAGAAAACAAATTCCGCGAATTTGTTTTTCTAAATTCCCTTAAGGGCAATGAGTAACAGTAGCAAACATAGAAATCTTTTCTGAAGATGTCATTTCGATCATAGGAGTTCGATTCAAAGGGTTCACGCCCTTAACATGTTTTACACGTGAATTGACGAAGTCGTCATAATTCGCATACGACGAGACCCTAGTCGAGAAAGTTATTCTCAAAGAATTTCTATTTCATCTTAGAACATAAATGAGTTCGTTAAATGTTTTCTTAAAAAAAAAAAAAAATAAAAAAAAAAAAAAAAAAAAAAAAAAAAAAAAAAAAAAAAAAGAAATATAAGCAACGAAATAAAGAATAAATAAGAGAAAAAAAAGAAAAGGAAATTCAAGGATAACTGAACGAACGTAGATTGAAAAAATAATAAAAAAGAAAAAGAAAATAAAGTAAAACAAAAATAGTGAAAAATAAAAAAAAAAATAATAAAAAAAAAAGGAAGAAAGGGCGCACATATGTATTTACGTGTGCGCGTGTATTCGCAGAGTAAAGGACCGTTAAGTTCGAATCTTTCTCTCTCTCTCTTTCTCTCTTTCTCTCTCTCTCTCTCTCTCTCTCTCTCTTTTTCTCTATGTGATTCGTAAATTACTATATTTTCCTGGCGATAAATTCCCCAAAGAATCTGTTAGGATTTTCTTTACCGTTAAAACCCTAGCACATAGATTTTAAAGGGGTGTTCATTCACCAACCTACATCGTAAATACTTACTTCACGATTTAATAAAAGTCAAGAGTAGGTATATACCTACACACATATTATACCTACACACACACACAAACACACACATCTGAGTATGTGTGTATGTATATTCTGGATCTCGGATTAACCTCTCTTCCCTATCGAACATTTCTACAAAATTTAAAGAAATTCTCACCTCATAAAAGAGGGAGAGAGAGAGAGAGAGAGAGAGAAAGAGAGAAGGGTCAACGTTATCAATAATATTCATTAAAGAATAGAAAAACGCGAAAAGGTTGATTCGAATTTTAAAAAGATTTTCTCCCATTTAAAGATTAATCCCATAGGGATTAACATTTTTTTTTTTCTCTTTTACGATGAGAACTGAAGACATTGATTCTTCAATATTCTACGAAAGGAATTTTGAAGTTAAAAAAGAAGAAGAAGAAGAAGAAGAAGAAAATTCTTTCGTGTAGAATACCGAAAGAATTTTACTAATAATATAATAAGCACGTGCTAGGATCAACCTAACTAAACCAAGGATCGTCAATAGTTCAAAGGTACTCTCTCTTTCTCTCTCTCTCTATCTCTATCTCTATCTCTATCTCTATCTCTCTCTATCTCTCTGAAAGAGGTTCGATGATACATCACTCTCGATCACTGCCAAACGTAAAGATCCAACGAACATCCCCTTCGCTGTTCATTTTGAAACACCTCGCGCCATTTTCACGGTTTCTTCGATCCACGCGCGACAATGAGAGAGAAAAAAAGGATCTTTGAAAGGAAAATAAAAGGGAAAAAAAAAATTGCGACATCTTGTTGTAGGCGGATCCTCCTCTCTTCCTCATCTCCTCGTCCTCATTCTTATACTGATTCACCTTAACCTCAACCTCAACCTTCTTTTACTAACCGTCTAACTATCGTACGTACGTAAAACGTTCTATTTCGTGATCTCCCTTGTGGTTACCTTTTTGATTCTTTCGCATACGAGAAAACTTTTCTTCACACGCCCTTCTTCTTCCCTTTTGGAGAACAAGGGAGAAGGGGGTAGGGAATGTAAGGGCAAAGGGAGGAGAAAGAGAGAGAGAGAGAGAGAGAGAGAAGGTATTCAAAGATCATCACAAGTCGGTTGGATGAAATAATCGAAACGTCTGTACGTAAAACGACAATAATAATAATTGTTTACAATCATCGAATGATATGTACTTGAGGATCATTTTCTTTTTGTTTGTTTTTTTTTTTCCAAAAAACGAAATTATTTAAAAAGCAATTGGAATCGAAATAATGGAAAGAGATAGAGATAGATAGATAGAGAGAGAGAGAGAGAGAGAGAAAGAGAGAGAGACAGGATGTTTCGATTATTTCGTACAATAATTAATTTTTATAAAATAAAATTCGTCCTTCCTAATATAATAAGTAAAATAATTTTTTTTTGTTTCCGTCGTTTGTTTTTTTTATTTTTTTCGTCATTTCTTCGTCTCTTTTATAACATAATCCCACATCGTAATCACACGTCACATGTCATATTCGCAAAAAAGCGAAGTGCCTTCTTCTTCTTCTAAATATTATAAAATAAAAATGGGGAAAAAAAAGAAAAAGAAAAGAAAGAAAGAAGACAAAAAAAAGAGAAAGAAAAAGAGGAAAAAGAAAAAGTGGAAGAGAGAGAAAAAAACACACACACACACACACACATACACACTTGACAAAGAAAATAGAAGATTTACAACGATATCGGCTACAATATTGTGACTGGCAGAAAATCATAAGTGAATTCTTCTTAAACTCAATTAAGAGTCTCTAAATGCGCCGTATGAACAGACAGAGAGAGAGAGAGAGAGAGAGAGAGAGAGAGAGAGAGAAAAACAGAGTGAGTGAGAGAGAATGAACGAAACCAGCTGACAGATTAATTACATCTGTGCATCCTTTTAACTGGTGCTGGTATGTTATTAATGCGGGACTCCTCAACGTACGGAGAGGAGGGTGAGGAGGGGGCGGGGAGGAGAAGGGATTACATAATTGCCGTTGAAAATCCATAGAAGGAAAGAAAGCGTGCATGACTCTGGTAATTTCTTCATCGATTCGTTACCAGGATCATTATGAACCAAGAACGAACGATTATTATACTCCCTTTAGAGATCTTTCGAAAGGAAACGTATGAGTATTCCCATTAAAAAAAAAAAAAAGCAAAAAAAAAAAAAAACAGAAATAAGGAAAAGAAAAAAAAAAGAAAAAGAGATCATCTTTAAAATGATCTAAAAATTTTAAATCCCCCTTACCACTCCCTCCCTCCCTACTTCCCTCCCTAACTTTTCCCATCAATGCATTGTTTTATTTAATATGTAATATATTGAATACATCAGATGTATGGTTTTTTCTTCTTTTTTTTTTTTTTCTTTTTTTTTTTTTTTTTCAGATACACGTACATCAAATGATTATAATTTTTCTTTTCTTCCTTGTTTCTCCTCCATTTTCTTTTTCTTCCTTTTTCTTTTTTTTTTTTTTTCTCTTTCAATTTCATTGATCATTTTCGTGACAATCGACTTTTTTCTTTTTCTGTTCTTCTCCTTTCTTTTACCTCTATTTTTCTATTTTTCATTTTTTTATTATTTTTCTTCTGGTTCTTTTTTTCCTTTTTTCGTTTCGTCTTGTTTTCCTTTCCTTTCGAAACGTTATCATGTCTATAATCAATCTAACGATCGTTTATTCTCTTATAAAGATCAGATATTTAAGACTATTTTAAAGAACATCGAACCGATATTGAGAAAGAAGAGGGAGAGAGAGAGAGAGAGAGAGAGAGAGAGAGAGAGAGATCTAAAGGAAAGGAAATTTTCAATGGTTCGTAATAAATTGAAGAAGGGAGGAGAGATTAAGGAGGGATGAAGAGGAGGAGAAAATTTAAGGAGTATAAAATTATAGGTACGTGTAAAACGATCTCAAATAATAATTCGATAGCCATATCCGAGATGACAGAGCACAGCTGCACCATCAATTTCTATCTCAATAATAACAACAATAATGACGAGAACAGCAACAAGAACAACAACAATAGCAACAGCTAATAAATCGACCTACTACCACCTCCCTCCTCACTCCTGGATCACCTTTGATTCTCCTCCTGGTCCTCTCAGGATTTTTCTCAGAGAAAAATTTTTTAGGTCTCGCCTGAAGGGTTGAAAAAGGACGTAAAAGGTGGAAGAGAAA
>NC_062211.1:1510485-1515485 GCF_912470025.1 Vespa velutina
CCCTACAATCCCTCTCGTGCTGTTATTATACAGGATTATCCGCATTGCCTAGAAGATAGTTTATTCGAACGTAGCACGGGACAACACATTTATGTGATTCCATGCTAGCGAATAATGGATTGTTTATTCTAATAGCGATAAATGTAAAAAAAAAAAAAAAAAAAAAAAGAAAAAGCAAAAGAGAGATATAAGATAAAAAAAAAAAAAAATTGTCTCCATTCATTTTCCAATAATAAAAATAAATCGTATTAATATATCTAATAAATCAGTCGATAACTATGATCGTTAAAAATTTTCCAAATCAAAAATGCGCGATCGTTGAACGAAAATTAGGATCGAGCGTATGCTTCTCGGTTTGTGAAGAGGCAGGGAAAAAAACGAAAAAAAGAAAAAGAAAAAAAAAAAAAAAAAGAAAGAAAGAAAGAAAAGAGAAAAGAGAAAAAAGAAAATCGTGAGCTACCATGAAAGGTGTTATTTTAGGCTCGAAACACAAAAGGCATACCTATTGCAGTTAAGTTGGCCGAGTTTAAGTGAGCGAAATGCAAAAGGGAGCATCAGGATGGATACAAAACAAACTGCTGACTAAACCAAAAGAGGCAAAGTAAGCGTTCGTCATCGATCCTTCTGTTCTCGAGAAGAGAGAAAATCCTTCTTCTTTTTCTATCTTCTCCATCTCTCTCTCTCTCTCTCTCTCTGTCTCTCTCTCTCTCTCTCTCTGTCTGTCTTTCTCCTACCTTCAGATACAATTATTTGATCCTTTCAATTTGGCACGAGAACGAATCATGGCTTTTGTTAAAAGATTTGTGTATTCCTAAAGGAAAAAAAAAAAAAGAAGAAAAAAGAAAAAAAAAAAATATTAGCAAATTAAAATCTTAAAAAGTTTTATAAATAATTTTGTACTTTTTTTTTTTTTCCCCCCAACAACGTATACACTATTTTTCGTATTTATTTAAAATTTTGCATTTCAAGCGATCCTTACTTTTTGAAAATCATTAATCAAGTAATACAATTAATTGCATAATTAATAATTATATATTATATAATTAATTTTATATTTATTAAACTTTATAATTGATATAATTATTGACGAAGTATAGTTATTATACCTTTGTTATATGCAGAATGAGCTAAAATGTTTCTTATTTTTAAATAATATGAATAAAATGTTCTTTTTTTTTAAATAATAAAACTAAATGGCTAAAAACTTTTGACCTAATTCGTTATATAATTTATATAATTTATAAGTAATAAATAAAAACAGAATAGAAACATATATATATATATATATATCGATAATTTCGAGATAATTTTTATTTAAGATTATCAAAATTAAAATGCAAAAAATTATTGTCCCATTCGTACGAATTTGTATATCGTAAAACAATTAATACAAAATTATACATAAACTTAATTACAAGTATATAAAATTATTACAATTATTAATTATTAATTATTAATTATATATTAAACTATTCACGAAATAATAAATAAATAGATATATATATATATATATATATATATATATATACATATTTTATTTTTGTTTTTTTTTTTTTTTTTTTTTTTTTTTTTTTTTTTTTTTTTTTTTTTTTTGACGAAATGAACAAGTGACTCTATGGATCTCAATTTTCTATGAGAATTTGGCTTTGAAAAAAGAGCGCGCATTTTCTGATTCTTTAGGCGTTTTGTATTCGTTGTTTACAAAAACAAGTACGAAACGTGACACCGGCGTCGTCCCTTTTTTTCTAAAGATCTATTCGCTCGCAAAATCCCTTTGGGTGTTTCTTCCTCCTCCTCCCTACAAATCCCTCCCCCCTGCCCCTCACCACCCGAGCCTATTGTATTCTCGTTTTGCCTCTCGCTACATTTTTGGTTACTATAAAAAGAATCGAAAGAGAGAGAGAGAGAGAGAGAGAGAGAGAGAGAGAGAGAGAGAGAGAGAGAGAGAGAGAGAGAGATAGAAAAAGATAGTAAAAGATAGATAGAAGATCGAAAGAAAGGAAGAAAGGAAAGAAAGAAGAAAGAAAGGACAAAGAGAAAAAGGGAGAAGGGAGAAGGGAGAGGTCTGGAAAATAGAAGGGGGAATGTAGGCCCTTCATTATGGAATTACGTAACTGTAAATTGAGCAAATACAACGACCGTTGCCTATTTCATATAGCCCTACGAAAAGGTCCTGGGCCTTAAGGTTTTGCACTGTTTTTTTTTTTTTTTTTCTTCTCTTTCTTCTACTTCTACTACTTCTACTTCTTCTACTTCTTCTTCTTCTTCTTCTTGCTCGTGATGAAAAAGATAGAGATAGAGAGTCGAGTTTTGCTAGACTCAATATCGTATTACATGTAGAACCAAAGTAAATCCTATCTAAAAGAGACATCAATCGAGAGAAAGAGAAAGAGAGATAGATAAATATACAGAGATAGATAGATAGATAGATAGATAGAGAGAGAGAGAGAGAGAGATATTCATAGAATGAAAGAACGAAAGACGGTAGCTTTTATGTAACGAATAATCTAAGATTCTATATAATATATAACATAGAAGAGATTAGTAATACGAGTTAAGTTCACTTAAAAATGTTTTAAGTTATTCTTATATATACGTGTGTGTGTGTATGTATGTATTTGTATATGTATGTGTGTGTGTGTGTGTGTATATATATAATATATATTAATATAAATAATAAAATAATATATATATATATATATTTTTTTTTTTAATATATACTTCAATATATGTATATCACAGAAGTAACAAAATTTTTTTCAATGCCATTCGATTCGCACCTTTCGTTTCGCACACATAAATAATTGTGCAGAGGTTAGGGGAAAAAAAAGGAAGGAAGGAAGAAGAAAAAAAAAAAAAAAAAAAAAAAGGAAAAAAAGGAGGAAAAAGACGTAAATCCGCAAAACGATCGAAGAATGAAAAAGAAAAAAAGGTACGCATCGAGTACTAATAAATACTAACCAACCAACCAAACCAACCAAACCAACCAATGGTATTACTACTTATGTTGGTTATTTGTATTGGTAAATGGAGCGTTCTTCGCACTTGAAATTTGCACGTTCTAGTCGTTCTATTATTCATAGAGCATAGATTATCCTTGGATTACGCCAGCTGAAGTAGGTATTATATTCAACCGCATATATAACTATAGTAGACAACGATTGTGACAATGATTGTGATGGTGAGGGTGATGGTGAGAATGATGGTGATGGTGATGGTGGTATCCCGACACCATCTAATTCCATGTGATCCTCTCTTCAATTCTCATCTTTTCTCGTAAGAATCGACGCGAGATCGACATAACGAGAGAATAAGAACTGCATTTTCACAATGGTTTGCTTTGTTAAAAAGAAAAGAAAAGAAGAGAGAGAGAGAGAGCGAGAGCTAATAGATTGATCGAAAAAGAAAACGTTAAAGGCCTACCCTCGAAGAAAGGCCCACTTAACCTCAAATTACATTTTCTTTTCGAATTACACTTCTTTTAATAATTTTACCAAAGCAAACGTTATATACATATAATATTATAATAAATTATAATACAATATTTATATATATACATATAATATATAATACAATATATATATATATAATAATATAATATATATAATAATATAATATATATATTTAATTATAATACAATATATATAATAATAAAATATACATATATGTTTAATTATAATACAATATATATAATAATATAATATATATATATATATATATATTTAATAAATTATAATATCAATTGATCAATTGATATATATTATAATGTTATTATGTAATTTATATAATGAATTATACATATAATAAATTATAATACGAATCGATCTTGGACATATATATATATATATATATATATATATATATATATATATATATATATATATATGTAGGATTGATTAGTATTATAATTGACTAAATGAAAATTAATATTATCATAATCTTATATTATAAGAAACCAATTTATATAAATAAGGATTAATTGAAATTACTATTACAGACAGGTACGATCAGTAGTTCTCGTTATAAATCTATGATTTTTTTTTTTCTTTCTTTTTTTTTCTTTTTAAAATCTCACGATTACGATCAAAAAAGAAAAAAAAAAAAAAAAGAAAAAAAATAAAGAAAGAAACATAAACAAAAGAAAAGAAAAGAAATAATAAAAACCAAATTAAACGAATAAAACAAACGAATTATTTCTTTTCATTGTCATCAATAATGACTACAACGATGACGACGATGATGATGATGATGATGATAATAATGATGATGATGATGAAGATAAAAGAATTTAAGGCGTTAAATAATATAGTTAGATTCGGGCAATGGACCAAACAGATTCCACAAGTTTTAGTTCTCTCGCGAAGAGAAATACTGATGGCATTGTATTCCTAACTGGGAATGACATGCGAGATCGTCCCACAGGATGCGTCACGCGATCCTTCCTCCTAGGACTAATTTACACACTAGGCCACGAATGTGGTGTGTCGGGATGCCGACATTGATGGATACAATTGTTGCCCGTATTGTGTCTAAGTTATTGTAACGTGACAATCGAGATGCGTGTCCCTTATTGTACGCGCTTGTTTGCGGCTTTGACCCCGTAAAAGATGGAAGAAAACCGTACCCCCACTCTATTCCACCATCACCATCACCATCACACCATTACCATCACCTTGTAAAAGAGATTTCACTCATACATATGTATATATATATATATGTATGTGTGTGTGTGTGTGTGTGTGTGTGTGTGTCTGTGTATATATAAGAATTTATTTCTTTTTATTTCTCTTCTACTTTTTTTTTTGTTCTTTTTTGTTTGTTTGATTTTTTTTCTAACGTACGAAATGTTCCTCTTTCTATCTTTCTTTAAAATATATATATATATATATATATATGAGTCGTTTATTTTAATGTAGGGGCAGTATTACAAGAAAACATAAATAAAAAATATAAATTTTATATTAATAAATAATAAGAAATAATGAGCATTAATAATTTGT
>NC_062211.1:1520485-1572985 GCF_912470025.1 Vespa velutina
GAACGAAAAAAGAAGAAGAAGAAGGAGAAGGAATTAAGGACTAGGTCGGCGTTGGGAAAAGGATACTGAGAGAAGATGAAAGTACCGACTTTGAAGGGCCACCCTCCGTGAATCTATATAAGAGAGAGAGAGGGAGGAGGAGGAGGGAGGAGGGAGGGAGGAAGAGAGAGAGAGAGAGAGTGCTATTAGTGCAACGACGATGACCTGTCGTCCATTTTAGTAGAGTAGCAGCACCCGGATAAACACACACGCGCGATAATTCTACAGTTAACAAGTTGATAATGAGAACGACTTAAGGGTGGGATGTCAAGAGGAAGGGAGGGAGGAAGAGAGGGAGGGAGGAAAGGAGGGACGGGTGTTTGTCTACCGTTTACCGTTTACCAGAATCTGGTCTTCTTGTATATCCAGGACCATGAGAGTGTCCCAGGACACAATATGCCGAGTTTGTTCTCAAATGTCAATCATGAGAGAACTATTTAATCTCTAAAAAGAAGAACGATCTTTGCACAGCTACTGTTATTTCCTAATTTTTGAAATAATCTCGACACACTTCGGATCGATCGACTTTCTTCTCAATTTTTTTTTTTTGTCTCTCTTTTTTTCTCTCTCATCTTCCATCCCGTATTGAAATAACGATAAATTATCAGTACGTATTATTTTTTACAAATCTAAAAATCATACCTTTTACAAGCGCAACGATCGAAAAAAGAAAAGAAAAAAAAGAAAGAAAAAAACAAATTATCCAAATTCGCATGGATTGGTTACATTTTTTAACGAAAAAATTCATCCAAATTAATTCAAGATGTCAATGATAAGAAAAATATGAAATAGTATTTACATGGGAACAATAATTGTCAGATTTGTAATAATACACGTTGAACGATTTATACTTTGGTGCAACATTTATTCTTAGCGACTGGTAGGGTGGGTGGGGGGGGGGTGGAGAGAGGAATCCAAAAAAAAAAAAAAAAAGAAAAAGAAAAAAAAGTGACCAAAAAAAATAGAAGGAAAGATACATTGCTGGTAGTACTGATGATGATGATGATAATAATGATGATGATGATGATGGTGGTGGTGGTGGTGGTGGTGGTAGTGGTGTTAGTGATGGTGTTGGTGGTCGTAGCACAATTTTTCTTTCTCCTTCCCTCCCTCCCTCTCTCATTCTCTCTCATTCTCTATCTCTCTCTCGTTTTCCGTAGAAACGCTGGAGTCGGCGCCCTCTGTAGTTCGATCGTGGGCGGAGCGTCGTGACCGTCGCGGTGCGCGGCGTCGTGTGTGAAGCAGAGATTGTCAATGGACGGCATTGTTGGGACCGCGCGCACCAAGCCAAATAACAAATGGCCGTGTTCTCTTTCTCTCTTTCTCTCATTCTGGCATATACCAAAAGGACTCAGAGAGAGAGAGAGAGAGAGAGAGAGAGAGAACTCCCCCCAAACTCCACCCCCATCTATCGTTATACGCAAAGAAGGAATCGTGTACCGGTAGTATTACCCTACCTAAAATTTTGCCCTCCCATTTTATTTTCCCTTTACGACAACGCTTTTCTTCCCACTTTTTCTTTCCCCCCCCCCCCCCCCCCCTCTCTTTCTCTCTTTTTTTTTTCTTCCTTTTTTTTTTTTTTTTTTTTTTTTTCCTTATGTATATCCCAAAATAAAACTAATATACAAATCACGGTGATAATACTATCATTGGGTATTGCTTTTCGAAGGAACACACTCGAAATTCGTGTTGAATTATTTGCGTGGCTTTTAATTTCAAAAAAAGAAAATAAAAGATAAAATAAAAAAAAAAAAATAAATAAAAGAAAAAAAAAAGAAAAAAGGAGAAGAGAAAGAAGGGAAAAAAAAGGATAAAAGAAAATATGTCAAACCAAATCCGACATATGTTTCAATAACTCGTCTATCGAGATATTGTTATCACTTCGATAAATAATAACGCAGATTTGAAATCATAGAATCAATGGTGTCATGTTAATAGGATATAATCGTATTTGCCTTTTAATAATTTTCTTTTTCTTTCTATTTTTTTTCCTCTCTCGTTCTTGCTCTCTCTCTCTCTCTCTCTCTCTTTCTTTTTCTCTTTCTTTCAATTTTGAACGAAACCAGTTTTCGACCGGGAACACGAAACTCTAAATATTCCTTTTTGTTACAGATTTATGGGTTCTTCGAAATATAAATGCAAAGCTGTGTGCCTGTACCTTAGAATGATCTAAACACTATTGGAACTCTTTTCGACTATGTTAATGTTCGTGAAAAAAGTACATTTGTTAGTCCTAATGGTAGAATCTAAGCAAGGTAAATTATCAATTACCTAATTAGCTTCACTGATATTTAACTGAGCGTATAACTCGATGATAATAAACCTATTGAATTTATTTGTCAAAGAAATTCGATCTGACACAATGATAAGACATTAGTACTTTACAACGAGGACATTATTGTAATTCGTTACGTTTGCAAAATTTTTTTCCTTCTTGGAAGTAATCGGGCCACGAGGACGGTCCATTTCTTTTCTTTTTTCTACCATTTCATAAATTTGAAGAAAAATGTGACTATTTTACTAAAGCGACAAAGTGAAATTCACAATTCACGCTGATATTTTTCGTTCGTTGTTACGTTACCCGAACGTAAGTATCTAAGTTCGTACGTACGCACGCTTTAACAGAAAAAAAAGAAAAAAAAAAAAAAAAACTAAATAGCACTGCGGTGGGTTGCATTTTTGAAGTAGTATCCGCTCGTCTAAGCGTGACGCAATGAATATCGATAATTTAAAGAATCCCAAAAAGAATATCTCCTTTCGTCGTCGTTAAGGTCCCCTGCGAATTCTTTCTTCCTTCCTCTTTCCTTTTTTCCCTTTTTTCCTTTTCTTCCTCTTTTTCTCTTTTCTTTTTTTCCTTTCTTTCACTTTTTCTTCCTTTTTCTTTCTTTTCTTTCGGAAAAATCTTTAACTCTCTCACAATCACTTTTAGAATATTAACCCACAGAGATGAACAATAATTTCGTTTCATTAATGCTTTAAACCGATTGTCATTACATGGCTACTGGCCAAAAGTTTTGATACAAAAGAAAAATTCTTCCTTTTCTTTTTTTTTTTCTTTTTTTGTAAAAGCATAATAACCATTCGGTTTATAATAATAATGGAAAAATTACTACGAAAGAAGAAGAAAATTAATGAAAGAAACTTAAAAAAAAAAAAAAAAAAAAAAAAAAAAAAAAAAAAAGAAAAATAAGTAAATAAATAAATAAAAAACAAGAAAAAAGAACCCTAAGATCTATTTCAAATATATCGATCGTTCGATCGACATAAAGAAATACTTTGTTAAAAAAAAATGTATCCCAAGAGAAGACAACGATTTAGAAAGGGGGAGGAAGGTAGGGGATGTCTCTCTCTCTCTCTCTCTCTCTCTCTTAACATTTTCATCTCTGCCTCCATCTCTTTTTGGATTTACCTGAAGTTAGAAGAAAAAAGAACGATAATAAGGATCTCTCGTTCGTTATATATGGACGAAGAGAGATATCCTGCTTGCAACCAACAGAACACAGCATCTGGATACATATATATATATATATATATATATATATATATGTGTGTATGTGTATGTGTGTGAAATGGTAATGCTAGCGAAGAAGAGTCGGCGAGATGGAAAGAGAGTATGTATGTACATGTGTCTGTGTGTGAGAGAGAGAGAGAGAGAATGAGAAAGAGAGAGAGAGAGAGAGAGAGAGAGAGAGAGAGAGAGAAAGAAGTGCATAAAAATATATACGAAAAAGCGGGACAAACAAAAGGTCTCACAAATCGCTGACCACGCCCATTTCCTCGCATACCACCGACGTTACTCGTCCTTTCTCTCTCTCTCTCTCTCTCTCTCTCTCTCTCTCTCTCTCTGTCTCTCTCAAAAGTCACAGTGATTTCCCGCCGACAATGCACTGGCATGTTTTTCAATATTTAGCCATCATGACTTTTCGTCGGGGACCCATTCTCTCTCTCTCTCTCTCTCTGTTTCTTTTCGCCCCGACAAAAATCTCCGGGTCGAATCGGAAACTAGATAATTCAATTAGGAGAACGACAGCTGCCGGCTGCTACGAACTAAACTGTCCGCGCCATCTAACGAACAGGTAGACCGCGGGTGAGAGGATTAGATGAAATAGGTAGGGTAGATTTAGAATGATGGAGGAGGGAGAGAGGGATAGGGGAAGGAGAGAATGAAAAGAAAATAAAAGGAAAGAAAAAGAGAGCGAAAGGGAAAAAAATGAAGAAAAAAGAAAAAAAGAACGAACGGAAAAAAAGAATAAAAGGACGATGATGAAACGTAGAAAAGTTAAACGACGCGACCGCCATTCTTTCGATTTTGACTCTCCATTCTGTTTTTCAAATTATTTTTCAAGATCTATTGAAAAATAAAAAAAAAAAAAAGAAGATATAAAAAATTAATAAATAATTAAATAAAATTAAAATAAATAAAAAGTAGCGGCTAAGTACCGAAAGTTACGATAAATTTGATCGGATTAATGTAAAACGATCATGAAGAAATAATTCTTCATAGTATTTCAATATTTGATTATATCCTTTGACGATATATCGTTTTAAGTAATTTTTTCTTTTTTGTTGTTAGTTCCTTTTTTTTCTTTTTCCTCTTCTTCTTTTTTCTCCTTTTGTTATTACATTAATCAACACAGGAATGATATAAAATCAAATAATTAAGTATCGACGATCCCATGGATAATACCCATTCTATCCTGGGTCCTCCATAACGAAACAACATATTTTCGGTATGTTAAGTACGTCAAAATGTAAGAAAGAGAAAGATAAGGAGTCTCTTTTTCCCAAGAGTCTAATATCGCATTTGCGGTTTTCTATTTTACTTTGATTTTAACCAGTCATAATCCTTTGTCATGGTGACGTTAATAATTCGTCGGCTGTCACATGAAAAGGAAAGACTCGAGGAAGAATAAGGATCGATGATTTTTTTTTCAAAAAATCTCTCTCTCTCTCTCTCTCTCTCTCTTTTTTCTCTGAATTATTTGTCCAAAAGAAAGAAAAGAAAACAAAGGAATATCTTTTTCTTCGTATCGTTGAGAGAACAGAACGTTTATAAACATAAAAAAAAAAAAAAAGAAAGAAATAATTAAAATAAGAAAGAAGTAAATTAGGACAAAAGTAAAAAAATAAAAAAAAAAAAAAAAAAAAAAAAAAAAAAAAAGCACGCGAATCGGGAAAAAAAATTCGTTTATTCCCATGACGATGGAAGGAAAAAAAGAAAAAGAACAAGATATTATTTTTCTTGCAAAACGTATGTAATAGGATGTATTTGAAAATGAACGAAAAATGGAAATATTCATTTTTAGAAGAAAGAAAAAGAAGTTTTTGTCCTTTGAGAAGGCGATTATGCATGCAATAAATAGATTATCGGCAAAGTTACCCCCCCTGATGAGTGACGAATTCACCTGAATAAAAGGGATGAACATTTGCTATGGATTCGTCCTTACGATGGGACCTTAGGTGAAAAATAAGGGAAAGAGAGAGGAGACGAAAAAGATCACCATGGGGTAACTTTTCTAGGGTGCCGTCACGGAAAATCGTAGAAATTAGTGGCATCTGGTGCCTCTCGTTTCTTTCTTTCTCCTTCTCTCTGTCCTTCTTTTCTCTTCGATTTTCTCTCTCTCTTTCTCTCTCCCTATTCCTCACTTCTCACTAAACTTTGTAGCCTCGTGTTTTGATACACGTACACGTTCGCTCAGGATTTTTCTTTCCAAGGAAGACATTTCTGAAAACTGGGCGGGTTGATAGATACTCGAAAGTCTGCTCGTATTTCTTTCGAAAAACTTAAGTTAAGCAAGAGAGAGAGAGAGAGAGAAAATGAAACCGTTAGAACTTCGAATCCGTCCGAATATCGAGTTTGCAAAACTATCGACGCCATCTTGAATCTCAATCGTATCTCATTCGATAATAAAAATTTTTTTAACGAAATCATTCGTCGAAGACGAAACGTTAATAAAGACCTTCCAAAAATTATTCGACAATAATAAAAATTTAATTATTAATTATTAAATAATATTAATAAACAATAGTAAATATATAATAAAAATTTGTAAACGAGATCGTTCGTTTAAATGAGACGAAAAAAATTCTTTGATCAGCTAATGGAGAAGAAGAAAAAATATGGCGGTATGGGATAATTAGAATGATAATCTAAAGACCCGATTATGTCCTAGTGTGATGTTAAAAATTTGAATGGAAAATTAGAAATCCTTGTGAAAATTAGATAGCTTAGATAAATAATAAAGAAAAAATAACAATAAAAATCTTAGAAAAAGTTCGACCGTGCATTTTTAAATCGTTTGAAGAACTTTCAAGTTCCTTCCCTCTCCTGTTTTTTCATCCCCACAATTTAAGAACCTTTCAAACAACACGTTTAACAAGTACAAAATTGTTGAGAAAAGAAAAATCATGCGGATCGTGTCCTCGCGTGACTGGATAAGGGAACGGAGGAGGGGGGTGCAGAAAAGAAAAAAAGGAAAAAGATCATCCTAACTTCGAAATAATGGTTTCGTCCTTATTCGTAAATTTTACCATGATAATAATAATAACAATAACAACAATAATAATACTCATAATACCTTTACCTGACAATGCTATTCTAAACGAAAACTTGTGAATGGTAATTCGTAAACCATTAAGAAAATAATACAGACCGTAATCTTTTTCAAGTTAATTCCACACCATCTTTTTTCTCGTCCGACATCTTTTCTTGAGAAATTATTTTGATCATTGTTTATAACTTGTTAACTTGTAACGAGGTAAACACCATTAATGTATTCATTAGAGGTTTATGATCTCTATCACTTGTGTACCATAATTGTATACTTTTATTAATACTTTGTATTACTCTTTTCGTTGCTATCACTATCTCCCTCCCTCCCTTCCTCCTTCCTAACCCTTTCCGCCATTCTCATACACCTCAACAATTGAAACAAACGAACATTGCCATCCTTCTAATAAACTATTTACTTACTTTTACTTATCCTTCATTGTCTATTGCTATTATTGATTTGATTTATTTATACACAAGATAAGAGAGATCAGTTCGTGACGTTATTGAAAAGGACAAGGAAAGTAAGATTAAAAGGATCTTTTGAGTCTTCTCGATTTAGGCAAAAAAGTTCAACCCATAAACGTCACATGGACACGTGACAAAAAGAAACGAACGATTTTTATCATAATTCATAAATTTCGAATACGATATAAACAAAACGAAATTTTTACGTTCGAATAATCACAAGTCAACTTGTGCGCGTAACTTGTAAAATTTATTATAACGAACGAAAAAAGAAAAGAGAGTAAGAGCAATCAAAAAAAAAAAAAAAAAAAAGAAAAAAAAAGAAGAAAAAAGAAAAAAAGAAAAGACGAAGAACAAATTGAACATTAAAAAAACGAACGATAAAGAAAGAAGATTCGAGCGATCAAAATATATAATATGTGGTTGAAAAAAAAATTGGAAGGAAGGTCGAAGAACAATAACGTTGGGGGAAAGGTTATATAGTGCAAAGCTTTGCAAAAGAGAGAGAGAGAGAGAGAGAGATAGAGAAAGAGGAAGGAAGAGAGGGAAGGAGGTTGGGAGGATGGGAAGGAGAAAGAAGAAAGTGGGAGTGGCCCTTTCTACCTCAGGAGGATCCAAAGAAGAGAGCGATGCAGTTCCCGGCGAACGTGAAGCACCCTCGCATCGCGCTCGTGCCGGAGACAATGGCGCCATATTGTGAAAATATTGATTACGATTCGGGCAACAATGGAGACAATGGACCCTGTGCGACTTCTTGCTGCGGTGGCGGTACTCGTGGAAAAGAGTTCCTCGAGTGTGCATCTCTCTTCTCAAAGACCGACGCTTGATCGTACGCCGTTCTTCTACTCTCTTTCTTTCTCCCTCTCTCCCTCTCCCTCTCTCTCTCTCTCCCTCTCTCCCTCTCTCACTCTCTCTCTCTCTCTCTCTTCTTCTTCTTTGGTTTCCTTATAAACCTTCGACGTAGAAGAGCTTTTATTCGTTCATAAGTAGAAGAGTTATTATATATATACATATATATATGTATGTATATATATATATATATATACATCGTAAAGTAAAGAAAGGAGCGTCGCAACAATGATAGCACTAGTTTCGATTCATCGGCGTCCACCATTTTGCCGAATCTTTCTTGATTTTTTTTTTTTTTTTTTTTTTTGTAACCAACAAAGAAATTCGGTATCCACCGTATATCGTCACCGAAAATATCTTCGAGATCTTCTATTTTTTTTTTTTTTTTTTTTTCATCATTATTGATTTTGCTTGTTCGTTCGTTTGTTTGTTTGTTGCCAACTTAGCGGATAAAAAAGAGAATTCATTCTTGCCTTGTACGTTGCCAAACTATATTTATGTGTAATCGTTAAAGTATAAAATCATGTAAATCGTTGTTATAATATTATTTGCAAATTTTTTTTTTCTTTTTCTTCTTTTTTTTTTTTTTTTAGGAGAAGAGAGAGTAGAAATAAATGATATTTCCTTAATATCTCGTATTATCTCGACTTTTTCCAAACATTTTTCTACTTCGATAACAATTTTAATCATAAATACAAATCTGTGTTAGGATGTAAGTTACTTCTCTTTTCTTCTTTCTTTTTTTTCTTTTTTTTTTTCCTTTTTTTTCTTTTTCTTTTTCACCTTAATCGTTCCATTCCTCGTAATAAAGCAAAACGATGTACTATTAAATCAATCATATAATTCCGAAACATGGGTATTGCTTTAAACAAATCGTTCCTTGAAAAAATTTTTCCTCGAGGCGAACGTACGGTGAAAAGAAAGGAAAAAAAAAAAATGAAAGAAAGAGAGAAGAGGAAGAAAAAAAAATTAAAAAATTAAAAAATTAAAAAAAACAGACTTAAAAGAGAAAGAGAGAGAGCGAGAGAGAGAGAGAGAGAGAGAGAGAATAATGGTCTCGCGTTTTTGAAACGTGGTAACGAGAGAGGGTCGACGTTAGAATCAAAGGGACGAAGTTGAACGAGAGCAAAGAGAAAAAGAAAAAAGAGAAAATACGTTCGACGTATTTCGGTTAAATATCGAGAGAAAAGAGAAAGAAGAGTGGGGGAATGGGAAAGGGGGTGAAGAGACGCGGAAGGGTGAGATCGGATGGAAGAGGGAGTTGGGTAGGTTGGTTGAAGTCAATTCCCTTTGTAGCGGAAGAAAAAAGAAAAAAGAAAAAAAAATGGAGGAAGAAAGAGAGAAATAGAGTGAGAGAAAGAGAGAGAGAGAGAGAGAGAGAGAGAGAGAGACAGAGAGAGAGAGAAAGACCATTTGAAAAAAGAATGACCACAAACAAAAAGTTATGTTCCAATTCGCAGTCGCTCGAACGAATCGCTCTGTGTTTCGGTCGAAACCAGACAAAACGAAATCAAACGAAACGAAACGAAACGAAACGAAACGAAACGAAACGAAACGAGAATCTAGTCGATTTATAGTAAAGTACTTATACTATACAGGATATTAGTATAGTACCCACCCCAACAATCACCCCCCTCCTTATTCTCTTATCCCGTGGTGCACAGCACCCAAAGGTAAGTACTAACTGTGCGTGTCATTGGATAGCGCGCCACGCGATTCTAATTCCGATTGAGAGGCATTTCGCGATGCCAAGAGGCGTTTTGTTTTCGGCATTAGGGCGGACAGGAGGCTGGCCGTTTTCGTAATGGCTCGTTGATTCGAAATAATCGAAAACGTGATTTTTGTATATACCTATTTCTCTCTCTCTCTCTCTCTCTCTCTCTCTCTCTCTCTCTCGTTTTCTCTCTGTTTCTATTTCTGTCTTTGTAAGTGAACGAGAGAAGAACTTCGATCATTGCTAACTGCTTCGATGACGATGAAAGTAATGTTACGAAAGAAAACGAAAGAGAGAAAGAGAGAGAGAGAGAGAGAGAGAGAGAGAGAGAGAGAGAGAGAGAGAGAGAGAGAGAGGGCTAATTCTTTGTTCTATACCACCAATTTTTGGTTCACTCAACAAACTCACATTCGACTTCCCATTGATAATAAATGTTTGTAATATTCAAAAAAAAATTCGCGATCGATTAGTTTACTTTCCATATATACCTATATATATGTATATATATATGTATGTATAGATTATATTATTATAATATATTTGATATAATATATATTTGATACATATAAAATATACGTGTTACGTGTGAAAATCAATGAACGAACGAAAGATTTATATACGTTTAACATTTTTTTACATAGCGAGAAGTTTAAAATATTATATGGGGTGAGGAAAAAAAAAAAAGAAAAAGAAAAGAAAAGAGAAAAATTGAATGAAAGTTTTGCAAATCGTATTATAAGAGCTAAATTAATTTTAAATATATTATATACATAATTACGCACGTAAATATATATAAATACACACACACACACACACACACATATATATATATATATATATATATGGTGTAGCATGTAAATAGATATCAGATCAGGATATATCTCGAAGTAGATTAAAGATGAAACATATGTCGTCCATGTAGATTACTTTTACCGTGTTTAATATGGCGATGTATTGCGTGTTAACGCAACGTCACATGTGTCGCACTTTTCGCCCCAACCCTTGTCGACAACGACAACAACCCCCGTACACAAATTACTATAAAAGTCGCCGCCGCGCGCAATTAGTCCGACTAAATGCCGTCACACTTTGCGTAATCGTTCGTCTCTTCCCCTATGTGTCCGTTTCTTTTAATAGCAAAAAAAAGAAAAAAAAAAAAAAACGAGAGAAAGAGAGAGAGAGAGAGAGAGAGAGAGAAACACGGTAGTATACACAAAAAGATCATTAACGATCTAACAATCTAACGATCATCACGCATCTGCCGTTATTTCGTTAATAAACGAAAATTCGCTGGAAAAGGATTATTCTTTTTGTTACACATTTTTCATTCTTTCATTCCTCTTTTCTTCATTTTTCAAATTTAAGACAAGCAAAGATGACAAATCCGATTGTATTTCTTTTTTTCTATAATTTGCTTCTTTCTTATCTTTTCTTTTTCCCTTTCTTTTCCTTTTCTTCTTTCCTTTCATTTCTTTACTCTCTATCGCAAACGACAACTCTTTCCAATGTGAAGTTGTTGAACGCCCTCAGGGAAATGCTAGCCTCAGCAAAAGATTATCATTTTAAACGCATGAAAGGTGAAAATCTTTCAAGAGTATAGAGAGAACTCCCCCTCTCCCCCGCCCCTCTCTCTCTCTCCTCTCTCTCTCTCTTTCTACCTTTTCTTGGTGTAGCTTATTGCTGAGCACGAAGCGCATCCTTGTTTTATCTACTCGATCTCACTCAGAGCAATGAAAAATATTTAAATTACGTGAAATCTCTCTTTCTCTTTCTATATATATATATATTTATATCTATTATCATCAGTTGAACACACGATGAATAAATAATTAATTTTTTTATATGAACAAAAACATATATATATATATATATATATATATATATATATATATATATATTATTATTATTTTAAATATGAAATTATTATTAATAAATTAAATTAAATTAAAAATAAATATTATATATATATATAAATATATATATATATATATGTACTATAATAATATTAGAATATATATATACACATAGATATATACATAAAACTAAATATTATAATAATATTATTATTGTAAATATCAAATTATTATTAATATATTAAATTAAAAATAAATATTATATTATATTAGTATATATATAATAATAATATTATTATTTTAAATATCAAATTATTATTAATATACTAAATTAAAAATAAATATTATATTTATAATTAATAATAACATATATATATATATATATATATATATATATATATAAGGAAGGATAAAAAAGGAAAAAAAAAAAGAAAAAAAAAAAGAAAAGAAAAGAAAAGAGAAAAAGCCAAGATCAAAATGCAAATATTTTCATTAAAAATGCGTAATTCAAATTGAACATTATGTATAAATATTTCAATCGTGAACTTTGTAATCTTTATCTTATCTAATGCTCAATGTTTAATATTCTTCAGTATATATTTGAATTCTCTCGTGAACGCATGAAAAGTGTTTTATAATCATCTTACGTTATATTGAAAAGGAAATATATGCATATATTGAGAAATTTATATGAAATATATTTTTTGTGTCGTTATTACCTATATAAACGTACTTGCATATAAATATATATATATATATATACATATAAATATACATATACATATATATATATATATATATATATATTCGAATCATAATTAACAGTGATTATATGGTTGAGAGACACTGCGACATTCTATGGGAAAATAATCATAACAATTTTTATATTAATATTAATGATCGTTCGAAATTGGATGAGATTATGTGAGATCGTTTATGAATCATATCTCGTTGGTTTCGAATTGGAATTTGCCGAGCTTGCGTTCCCTTACAAAAAGGAATTATTTAAAATACTTGAAACAATAATATCGAACGACGAATTATTAAAATCTATGGGATGCATTAGATTGGTCGAAATAGGCGTTAAAACAGAAGCATAATTGTATACATACACACACGCACACGCACGCACACAGACATACATGCACACACATGCACGCACGCATACACAAATACAAAATTGTATACGTATATGTATATACATATATAATAAATCAGTGATCTATCATTTTAAAAAGTTAATAGAAAGCCAATTATGATAGATTTTCCTTTTTAATATATCGTTATAATTATGTAAGTAATTCGTTTAATTATATTTTAATTTATTTCAGTAGCTTTTTAGTTAAAATCTATTATTGGAAAATCTTGTTTTATTTTACAAAGAATTAATAATCGCATTTGTATTATACATATATATATATATATATATATATATATATATATATATATATATATATATATGTATATGTATATTATTAAATTAGTTAGCTTTGAGAACCACTAATAACGAATTTTTCACAAATATGTGTGTGTATATATATATATATATATATATATATATATATATATATGAAAAGTATGCATAATTTTGAAAAGTTCGTTATTAATGGTTCTCAAAATTAAATATAGTTCAATAATCGAAATAATATGAAAATAAATGATTTTGTAATTTTCGTGTTTTTTTTTTTTCCGATACGATACACCGAAGAATTTATTGTTTATTAATCCAAAGAATGTTTTCAGACGATAATATTCAATTTTATCCAAACAATACTCACTTTATCGATGTTGATTGGAACGTAAGGTTAGCCGAATATCTTAACAATAAAAATCGTACCTTGTAATTTGGGCATATTAACGTCGAACGTCTTATAATTGGCGATGGTAGTAATTTAAAACAAATGAAAAATGGAACGGTCGATGTAGTCGCATCGATTAGATCCTTCTGTTCGATAAAATCACCGTTAAACACGTTCGATGAAATCAAAAGGATACTTGCACCGGTAAGATTATAATAATGCGTCTCATTTGATTTAAATCATGTACGTAACTAGTTTCTAACGGTTATAACGATCGTAAAGATATTAAATAAAGGAAATAAGTTTATCGACCAATCGGATAATAGGATTGATTGATGGTTACAATCCGTTCGACCAATCATATTTATAATTTCATATTTATCGTAACGTATTTAAAAAAGAAAAAGAAAAAAAAAAAAAAATAATAAAAAAAAAAAAATAAAAAAAGGATATCGTAACATATTCAAAAAAAAAAAAAAAAAAAAAAAGCCACACAAAATTAGCCTTTTCTTTGTAAATAAAAAAAGAAAAGAAAAAAAAAAAATAAAAGAAAAGCGATTGAGAAAGGTTAATGTCGAAACGAATTTTCAACGTTTTTTTATTGGTTAAGATTCATAAATCCGAATTGCGATAAATGATTTTTCAATGTATGCATATATATATATATATATATATATATATACACACAAATATAAATAAATATATATATTTTTTTTCAAACATGATCTCGATCGAAATTATTTTATCGAAAAAAATTTCTGTATTGTTCGTTCGTTCCTTTTTCTTTTTTTCTTTTCTTTTCTTTTCTTTTCTTTTCTTCTCCTACTATTACATTTTTAACAGTGTGTATTTATTATTTTCAGAATGGAAAATATATTTTTACGGAGCATGTTCCCGAAAAAAAAAATAGGTTATATCGTACGTTGGCTTCAAATATTGTTAACGCGACCTGGTTTGTGGCCCTCGTTGTTTGGAAATTTCGTCGTTTGAATTTCGACTTTATGAAAGAAATCAAAAGCGCAGGTTTCAAACGCATTAAATCAAAATCGATTGCGTTAAATGGACGGCCAGTTTCTCAGATTTTCCATTTGAAATTAACCGGTCGGCATGTATTAGGAGTAACAATAAGATAAGTAAGAGACAAAGTCTATTTTTACTTTTTTGTTTTTTTTTTTTTTTTTTTTTTTTTTTTTTGTTTTTTTTTTTGTTTTTTTTTTGTTTCGTTTCTTTTTTCTTTATCTCTTTTTTCCCCTCAATCAAATCTCTTCTCACTTTATATTAATTTATATCATACTTTTGCTTTATATATAATTTCGTTCTTATTATGTTTATTTATTAGACAAAATGACTGATTTTGTTGTGATGTGATTTTTATTATATTCGGCAATATTAAAGAATGTATTCTAATAATAGATGTACATATTACTTCGATAATACAATTACAAAGAATACAATTAATATATTTAATATTAATGATTATTATGATATTTCATTCTTAATAAACATTCTTTAATTAATTATTCTCAAAATCTGTATTTCTAATTAATGAATTGTTTAATATTTGTCTAAGTTTCAATCTGAATCAGAGTCATACGCTTTTGTACAGAAAGTAAATCTTTTAATACTATCTTTATTAACATCAAATGTTTCATCATCACTCTCAATTATATTGTTTTTTCGTTTGGAATTATTATTTTTATTTGTCATATTATTCATTGAAGTTTTATCTTGTTTTTTATTAGAACATGTCATATTAATATTGATATTCTTACTTTTTGAATGATTTAATACACTATTTATATTTTTTATAATAGATAGATTTTTAAGAGAATTGGATTTAGATCTCATTGTTATATTATTTTCATCGGTATTATCAGTTAACATGGATTGTTGATTAAATTTTGATCTTGCGCTGCACTTCCTTCTAAATCGTTTTTGATTTTTTTCATCGTAAACATTAAAAATACAATGTATAAGCGGTAAATCTGAATCAAAATCCGTATCAGAATCTAAATGAGAATCGGAATAATTTTCACAAGTACGAAAGAATGGCAAATTCTTTTTATATTTAGATTTTTTCCTGCGTTCCCTTCTCTTTTTCATTTGTTCCATTTTCTCTGAATAATCTATGCTTGAACTATCTGTAGATATATTATTCTCATCATTTAAATTTCTTCTATTTCTCTTAACGTAAACTTTATTAAGTTTATTATTTTTGTCCGATGTATCACTTTTATTCAATTTTTTGTCAGTACTATTATACATTTCTGAAAGCTTATTTATATATTCTGTAATCATCAATGGCAAACGTTGTAATTTAACAATCGGTTTCTTCAACAATTTATTATCAATATTTGTCAATTTAGTTGATTGTTTTTCTTTAGAAGATGTAGCACGTATTGTATCATGTATATTGGAGGTATCATTAATTTGATTTTGATTTTGAACATTTTTCTCAAGATTTATACATTTTTCTAATACAACAACTGGTTGTAATATTTTGTCAAAAAGCACACTAGTCAAATTATAATTTACCATTTGTCTTCTTTTGTCAATGTACGAAGACATGCGTTTTGAATTTTTCTTTGATCTATTGCGCATCTCTCTTTTCGCATTCTTACGTTTGACAATTTTTTTAGGCTGTTTAATAATCTCATTTGAAATTTGAGGATTTAATTGTATTTGTATCTGTTCAAGGACTACAACAGGTCGCAATCGTTTCAATTTTATATCATTTAAATTTTCATCCGATTGATTATTATCCGTCTTATTAATATTTGATAAATATAAAGAAGTATTTAGTAAAACAGTTGAACAGTCACTCTCAGGATGATTACTAGATGATAAATCCTTACGATTGTAGATAATGATAGTACTTACATCACTATCAACAATATCTGTATTTATATTTCCTTGTCTAGAAAGGACAATTGTGCTTCTTGTATCATTTGAACATATTTCAATATTGATTTCATCCATATCCTTTTCCCTATTTTCAATCTGATCATTTTCCTTTAATTCTTCAATTTGAATACACGTATTTTCTTCTTTTCTCGTGCAATGTTTCAAAGTTTCTTCTGACAAACGTTCCAAAATAATACAAGGATTAAGATTTTCATGTAACAATGCATTATGTAAATTTATATTAATATTATTTTTACTTTGTTCTCTTTTTTCAAATGTTTTCTTCTCATTAAGTTTGGTAACCTGTTGTCTCGTATTTTTAACAATAATATAATCAGAAATTGAAAAACGTTTTATTTGTTCCTTTAATGCATTACATGAGATAAATAGCCTCTCATTTACTGAATTTTGAGAAATTCCTGTAATATCTTTTGCAATATCTGTGGTAATCCTTTGACGTTTTGCTACATGCATGTCTTTATCCATATCACTACTTCCACTAATGTTAATAAATTTATTCAGAGAATTATTTAAACAGAATTTAGTTTTTCTCTTTTTCTGCAATATCTTTTTTTGTGCTTTTTCAATAGGTGGACTATTCCTAAAGGCAGGATGTAAATCCTTTTTCATTTCATTTATATCATTTTCCTTAAATCGTGCTACTATGATATCAGTAGGAGAATCTCTACCGCTGTACAATTTCTTTTGTCGAATATTTCTTGAATCATTTAAGGAACCTTCAAAAGGAAGACTTAGTGACTTTCCTAGATTTACAGATTCTTTCATTGTATTTTGTGTAAATTTTCTTTTATTATTAAAATTAATATCATTTCCTTGTTTGTTATTCTCACAAATTTCATTTTCATTATCATCCTCACTATGGGACATTGTTGATTGTAATTCTTTTTCTATTAGATTCTTGCTTTCTAATCTTTGATTTTTCATATGTTTCATATTAGCATTAGACTTGTTTAATGCAGATAAGCTCGTAGAAACATTGGAATCTACAACAATGTTATTCAACTTATCCTGCATAACTGGTGTCTCAGTATTTTCACAGGATGTATTACCATGTAATGTATTTCGAAAAGAAATTTTGCTAGAACATTTAGTATCCATAATAATAGCAACGGTTTCTGTTTTTTTTTTAACATTTGTATTTGATAAAATATATGCAGCAGTATCAACAGAACTACAATTTGAACTATTATTACATAGCTCTTTACCGTTTGATCTACATATAGATGTGGCATTAGGTATATCACAGGTTATATAAGAAGATAGTTTTGGATTCAACGAACCTGTACCAGAATATTCACCATCATTTATATATGCTTGATATGGTAAATAGCCAGTATTTACCCAGGATTGTATAAAGCTATGCGATAAACGAGTTGGTGTCCTTGATGTTACTATAAATTCATTCACAGCTTCTATTGATTCCATATTTTTATTTTTTTTATGGGTTACCTGTAATACAGATATTAAAACATATATACATATACATACATTATATATAAATATACATATAAATATACATATAAATATATATATATATATATATATATTTGATTAACACTTAATAATAAGTTATATTTTAAATCATTTATAATTTGTCTTACAAACAAATATTTCATACCTGTTTAAAGGATTCATCAAGCGATATATCAGAATGTCTATCATCTTCATTAAAAATCTGTTTTGACGTTGACGAATCAACTGCATTCTTTTTTTTATGTCTTTTTATACTGCAAAAGAATGTTCATTTCAATAACAACTTACATCTCATTACAATAGAATTATAACAGACATTATAAAAAAGAAAAAAAAAAAAAAAAAAGAAAAAGAACAAATAATTTTTACTTTTCAACACTATTATGTGACAGAAGAAACGCTTCATCGTCAGTATACTTTATAGCCGTATTACTTTCTGTCATTTTAATGATGAAACGATACACTTTTCACTCATGCATAATTCATTAAATTATTTCAAGCTATACGTTAAAAACCACAGTGATAAGAATTATAAACAATAAACACACTTTGAATTATTAGACAGATACAAATACAAATACTAATTACGTTGCAGCATTGCCAACCAATGTGCATTTAAAAAAAAAAAAATAAATAAATAAATAAAAAAAGAAATGAATTCAGAAAAATTAATATTTAAATAATAAAATGATGATCTGTGTTATTAATTATAAATTGTCAATTAATGAAAGTTAAAAGAGGTTATTGTATTTTGCATTTTAAATATAATATTTTAATTTCTTGAAAATCTGCAATAAGCCAATACAAACATGGTATTGAATGATTACGTCTTAACCAATGATAAGGCTATTCCCAATTCTAATTTTATAATGATTTAAAAATGTTTATAATTCCTAACCGACTTTGATATGAATTTTTTTCGAAGTTTTCGAAAAGCTTTATTTTGCTTGAAAAAAAAAAAAAAAAAAAAAAAGAAAGAAATTTGTATAAAACAAAAATAGTAATCTTTGGAAAATAGTTTATGCATAAAAATTAAGCTTATCGTTCTCTCTTAAATCATTATTTTTTAAAACGTAATTGTGCTCATGAAAATTGATTGAAAATTTTATCTGGATTAACTTGATATAAACACTGTCTCTGTGAAATACAAAGTTTCGTATATTGGCACTCCTGGAACTTGGCGGCAAAAGAGAAGCTCGTACTTCCATTGCCGATTTTCATGTAAGTGAGCAGTGCGTGTTTAGTTTGAGACGCGATCATCCATCCATAAAATATATCTAATATTGATGAGGTACGATGACAAATAGCAAAGCGATTTTTTTGTTTTCGTTCATTATCATCTCTCATAATCTCGTTTTTATTATTCTTCCATTTTTCATATTGATTTTACGAAATTGTTAATCTGTACGAAATTCTGTTATATCCTAAAATATCTGGTATAATGTTTACGAAATATTGAGTTTTTAAAATTTTTGAGATTTTTGAATTATACTCATTAAAATATTTAACATCATATATACTTTAAGTTAATTTACTTTAATTTTTATAAAGTTTCTGTTTGTATCTTGGTATTTATTTATCATCTTGATACGTCATTGAAAAACAATTTAAAAAGTTCTCACTTAGATATATTTCGCGGTATTGACAGTTACACTTACGGTGGAGAAAATTATAATATATTTCTGATATATAATTTTCTTTTCCTACTTTTACCAACTGATGATAAAACAGGATCCTACTTAGTTGACCGATGGTATAACTAGAAATGTTGCAGATGGCCTTGTTAAGATCTGACTATTAACCATTAAACATATTTCCGTTATATTTTTTTTTTTTCTAATCGATCGTTCGTTTTTCTTAAATACTCATTAGATATGAAGTATGAAGTTTTTAAAATTATAAACGCTTTTCAATCAATACTATCTTCAGAAAAATCTGGTATATAATTTTTTCTTACTTATCACAGATTTATTACTATAATTATTACGTACTAATATTATTATTATACACCGATCGATTTGTTAGGTTAAACGTTAATGAATATGATATATACAAACTCATATATCGATGCAATGGACCTAAATTGAGGACAATGTTTTCCTGTTACACTTGTTCATCTTGTGTATCTTAAATTATATTAATCCCTTATGTCAATATTTTTTATGATACTCATCTTTATAACATAGGAATTAATTTATAGGGGAAGAAAAAAAAAAGAACACTATTCTTTTCGAATAATATTAGAATGAATCATGTATATGCCGATAAGCATAATTATTCAACTTTGTACAATAACAAAGTCCACCAACATTATAAATTGTCCAACACAAGTGATTGTGTAATTGACTTTATAATAAATAATACTTGAATGAAAATGAATAACGTAAACTTAGGACAAAAAAAAAACAAAATCAATAAATAAGAATATTTGTGTGTATATATATGTATATATATATATATATATCATCGTCACTACGTAAATAAAGCAAATGATGGAAGTAATGATTATTTTTATTTGTTATTTTCAATGAATATTCGTATATGTTTTATATAATAGGATATTGCGCAATAGAAGATTTTCTGCCGGCTTCATTTAGAGAAGTCAAGTGTTTTCGTGTGATATCGTTCTTTTGTCGTGACCGATAAAATACATATCTTGATATACTGAGTGATATTTCGTTAACGGGAGTACTTTTTTTCATTTAAACAGATGAATCAAATCGCAAAACGTGTCATTACTGTTCGCGATAAGTCATCGTTAGGTTGTCTCGTTCGAAATTTTCATTTATCGTTGCGAAACATGGTTATCGCTGTAAGTTAAAATGTACATTCAATTTTATTTAATAATTACAAAATGAAAAAAAGAGAGAGAGAGAGAGATAATATACCAAATTGTAAAATAATTTACAATTTATTAATATAAAATTTTTCTAATAAAAGATTTAATTTAATTTTTTCTTTTTCATTTATTATTTTTTTTTTTTTTTTTTTTGTTTTTTTTTTCTAATTAATAGATTACGTACGCTGGTAGATTTAAATAAACATAAGAATATCTTTTGAATAATTAATTAATTAATTAATTAATTATTAACGACGTGTCACGTTAAATTTAATAAATATAAAAAGAGAATTAAATATTTAACTATTGAATAGAATAATAATGTTCCTTTTAATATTAATAATATTAGAAATCGTTCATTTATACGATAACGTTTATTATTGATAATAAAATATTTATAACATTAATTATTATTTTTATTTAGGTTGGTAGTAAATTACCGTCGGTTGATCTATTCGAGGATACTCCGGCTAATAAAGTAAATCTAGCAAAACTCAGTGCCGGAAAGAAAATAATTATTTTCGCAGTACCTGGTGCCTTTACACCAGGTTGTTCTAAGGTACAATTTCTTTTTTCTATATCATTCTATAAAAACATATATATATATATATATATATATCTATATCATCTTGTATTAATTTTATCTCTTTCATTTAGACTCATTTGCCTGGTTTTGTTCAAAAAGCTAATGAATTAAAAAGTAAGGGAATCAATGATATTTACTGTGTCAGTGTAAATGATGCATTTGTTATGGCTGCTTGGGGTAAAGAACAAGGCACATCAGGAAAGGTATACAATGATTTAAATTGAATTTCCTATGTTTTTTACATTCATTTATAAATTACTTTTATATATACATGTTATATTTGATTTATTCTTTTTTAATTTATAGGTACGAATGCTGGCAGATCCAAATGGTGCCTTTGCTGATGCTTTAGAACTATCTGTTGATTTACCAGTCTTAGGTGGAAAACGAAGCAAACGTTATTCAATGGTCGTTGAGGATGGAATTGTAAAAGAACTTAATGTTGAGCCAGATAATACAGGACTTTCTTGCTCTTTAGCCGAACATATTAAAGTTTAAGAACTATGAAAAGTTTCTTTTATTCATATATATATATATATATATATAGTAATATTCTTACTAGCCTCGTTGGTTATTTTTTTTTGTTTTGTTTTTTTTTCCCAACATCCATACACTTGTTATTATAATTTGCCATGGATAAAAGTCAGACATATCTTTTATTATTTATAAAATTTTCTGTTAATATATTTGTTTGAAACATTTGATAGAATAAAAAACAATATGAAACATATATTATTTATATATAATAAAATATTTATTATCTGTGAGTATTGATAATTTTAAGGTCAATGTGAGTTCTGAGAACTTTTTTTTTTCCTTTTTTTTTTCTTTTTTTTTTTTTTTTTTTTTTTTTTTTTGATCAATGAATCAACAAGTATATTAAGAATAATAATATAATAATATATATTGCACGTTGACTCAATTGTATGTATTAGTATAATATATGATGGAAATAAATCAGAATTTAATTATATAAATTATTATCGTTATATGAAATTGTTATATATATATATATATATATATATATATATATATATATATATATATATATATAATTTCAATATAATTACTATTATCTTTTATAACGTTTTTTATATAATTATCAAACATCATCGTTTTATGATTTAAAAAAAGTTGGCAGGACTGATTCAGATTGATGAACAATGTTCGCTTGTGTTGAACATTTTGTGGCGCCAATTGAACTCTTTTGATGATACATGTAATTTATTTTAATAATTTTTAAAATGCCTGCGTTTTTAAAACATATTGAAGTAGAAAACTTTAAATCGTATAAAGGAAAGCTTATCATTGGTCCATTGAAATCGTTTACTGCAGTTGTCGGACCAAATGGATCCGGTAGGTTATGATTTTGTATATCAACATTTTTATTATGTATGACAATAGACCCAGCTGTACGATGATATTTGATATATTTTATTGACTTCAAGGTAAATCCAATTTTATGGATGCAATTAGTTTTGTTATGGGAGAAAAGACTAGCAGTTTACGGGTTAAAAGATTTAGTGAACTTATCCATGGTGCTTCAATAGGAATGCCAGTAGCAAGAAGGTAAATTATTTACATTAATAATTTACAATAACATTTACTGTATATATATATATATTTTTTTTTTTTTTCATTGTTACAATAATTAATTGCACGTTTATGTTATAGTGCATCTGTAACAGCAGTATTTGAATTAGAAGATGGTAATGAGAAGAGTTTCATGCGTTCTGTTCAAGGATCTTCTTCTGAGCATAGAATTAATAATAATGTGAGAAATATCAATAAGCTAAGATAAATTAAATAGAAAAAGAAAAAAAAAAAGAAAAGGAAAAAAACGTTTATAATAAATCATTCTTATTTAATTAGAATATAGAATTTTGATTTATTATTTTCTTTTTATAATAGGTCGTCACAAGTCAAGTTTATCTGAATGAATTGGAACAATTAGGAATTAATGTAAAAGCTAAAAACTTTTTAGTGTTTCAAGGTGCCGTTGAATCAATAGCTATGAAAAATCCAAAGGAACGTACTGCATTATTTGAAGAAATCAGTAATTCTGGTGCCTTAAAGGCAGAATATGAAAGGTAAATTCTATGATCACTTTAATCATTAATTATTATATTTTTCATTTGTCTTGGAATGCATAATATTAATCAATGTGAGTTTACATTTTTTTTTTTTTTTTTTTTTTTTTTTTTTTTTTTTCTTTTTTTTTTAGATTGCGAACAGAAATGTTGAAAGCCGAAGAGGAAACTCAATTTTCATATCAAAAAAAGAAAGGCATTGCTGCAGAAAGAAAAGAGGCTAAATTGGAAAAGGAAGAAGCAGAAAAATATCAACGTCTTAAGGAGGAATATGTAAGTTAATTTTTATTATATATTATTAATTAAATATTATTTATCATTTTTAATTAATTATTGAATCTATGATATTTAGATAGAGAAGCAAGTTGAGCTGCAATTATTTCGTCTTTTTCATAATGAAAAAAGTATTGAAAATTTGGAAGTAGCACAGAAAAAGAAACAACATGAGATAGAAAAGATTGAAAAGAAGAAGGAAAAGGCGGAGGAACTTTTGAAAGAGAAGAAAAAAGAAGCTGGCAAATTGGGACGTGATTTGGCAAAAATAGAACAGGACATTAGGGAAGTTGAAGTAGAAATTACAAAGAAAAGACCAACATTTATTAAAGCGAAGGAACGTGTAGCGCATATGCAAAAAAAAGTGGAATCAGCTAGAAAATCATTGGCACAGGCACGTATCGCCGATGAAGCTCATAAAAAGGACATACATGAACTCCAAGAAGAACTTCGACAGGTCGAAGAAGCCAAAGCTGCTTATGAAGCAAGTATAGCTGGACAGTCTCAGTTACAGGGAAGGGATGTGCAGCTTGAGGATGAACAAGTATTTATATATATACTTTTTATATAAATAAAAAAAAAAAAAAAAAAAAAAAAAAAAAAAAAAAGAATTAATAATATAACAACTTCAAAAAACAAAAAAAAAAACCCCATTGATATTTTTAGGTTCGCGAATATAATCGTTTGAAGGAAGAAGCGGGCAAGCAATCAGCAAGATATTTACAACTTCTTGATTCCATTAATCGAGAACAAAAGTCTGATCAAGATAGGCTCGATAATGAGGGTAGAAAGAAAACTGAAATAGAGAATAAACATAAGCAAAAAGGTCATATGCGAGATGAAGCTATGAAAAGAGTAGAAAAATTAGAAGAACACATAAGAACGTCCGAAGCCGCATTGGAAGATCAAAAGAAGCTTAGGGCTGATTTACAATCGGACGTTGGTACATCTAAGGATAAAATACAAAATTTGCAAAGAGAATTGGAGAGTATTTCGGAACAACTTGGTGATGCAAAGGTTGACAAACACGAAGTGTCCAGAACGAAGAAGAAAACTGAAATTGTGGAAAACTTTAAACGTTTATTTCCTGGAGTGGTATGAAAACAATTTTTTTTTTTTCTTTTTTTAGTATATTCAACCAAATGATACTTCCATTATGGAAGCCTAATTTTTTTTTTTTTTTTTTTGCAGTATGACCGTATGTATAATATGTGCGAGCCGATTCATAAACGTTACAATGTTGCCATTACAAAGGTTCTTGGTAAATATATGGAAGCTATCGTTGTTGATACTGAAAAAACTGCCAGACAATGTATTCAATATCTCAAAGAACAATATTTGGAACCAGAGACATTTTTACCACTTGATTATATTCAAGCTAAACCTTTGAAGGAACGACTAAGGTAATGAATTTTTTTATTAAATTAATTTGCAATATTAGAAACAATCATTTAATATTAATACATTAATAATAATTTTAGAAATATTCAGGAACCTAAAAATGTGAAACTTTTGTATGATGTATTACATTTTTCACCAAAGGATATTGACAGAGCTGTATTATTTGCTACGAATAATGCTCTTGTTTGTGAAACTCCTGAAGATGCTAATAAGGTTGCTTATGAAATGGACAAAAAGGCCAGATATGATGTAAATATATTATATTGTTTACATAGACATACTTTTTATATGATATAATGATATAAAGAAATTATTTGATTTATTTCTAGTGCGTTGCATTAGATGGAACATTTTATCAAAAAGCTGGAATAATTTCTGGTGGTAGTCTCGATTTAGCTAAGAAAGCAAAGAGATGGGATGAGAAACAGATGTCGCAGTTAAAAGCACAAAAAGTATTGTTACACTTTATCAATATTTTGTGTGTGTGTAATTTAACATTATTAGATCTTATGTGTACATTTTATTACAGGAAAAATTAACAGAGGAACTAAGAGAATCATTAAAGAAGTCTCGCAAAGAATCCGAATTAAATACCGTTGAATCACAAATTCGTGGCCTTGAAACTCGTTTAAAATACAACAAAAGTGATTTGACAGCGACTGTAAGTATTATTACATTTAATATTTATATATATGTAATTGTATATATATATATATTTTTTTTTTATTTTTATTTATTAGATAATTTTTGTTTTATAGAAAAAACAAATAGCCGAACACGAATCTGAATTGGAAAGTTTACAAAGCGATCTAAATATGTTTGGCGTAAGTAACAATCCCAAATTAATCTTTTTTATTAATTTTTTTTTTTTTTTTTTTTTTTTTAAATAAATATAGATGTATATATATATATATATGTATATGTATGTATTTATTTCATTACACAGCCTACAATAGCTGCAATTGAAAAGACAATGGCTGAAAGAGATCAAGAAATACAAAATATTAAAGAAAAAATGAATAACGTTGAGGATGACGTATTTGCAAGCTTTTGTGAACAAATTGGTGTTTCTAACATACGTCAGTATGAGGAAAGAGAATTAAGGTTTTTATATATATATATATATATATACACACACACATATATATATACTTTAATAATATAATTAAATAATGTTATTATATTTTCTTTTTTTTGTTTTTTTTTTCTTTTTTTTTATAATAGATCACAGCAGGAAAGGGCGAAGAAACGAATGGAATTTGAGAATCAATGTAATCGTATATACAATCAATTAGATTTTGAGAAACAACGTGATACAGAAAGTATGCATTTTTGTTTGTAATATGGGGGAGGAAAAAAAAAAGAAAAGAAAAAAAATTAAATTTCTAATATCGTATATATATATATATATGTATATATATATATGAATATTAATATATGAATATAATTCAGGCAATGTTTTGAGATGGGAACGTGCAGTTCAGGATGCCGAAGATAAATTAGAATCTGCCAGACAAACGGAATCTAATCAAAAGGCTGAAATAGATCACGATGAGACACAAATGGAACAGCTTAAATCGGCGCGCAATGCTAAGAAAATGGAGGTCGATCAGAAAGAGGATGAGATAGGTAAAGCTCGACGTGAAGTCGGTACCATTGCGAAAGATATTCAATCAGCGCAAAAGCAATTGAATTCTATTGAAGCAAAAATAGAACAGAAGAAGGCAGAACGTCATGCGGTTCTAATGCAATGCAAGGTTCGTAATTGTATCAATTTTTTTTTGTTTTTTTATAGATATTTTATTTCTGATAGTTTATATATATATATATATATATATATATATATATATATATATATATATATATATATATGAATATATATGTATATATTTATTGATTCTATTAAGATGGAAGACATTGCAATTCCAATGCTTCATGGAAATATGGAAGATATTGCTGGAGAAACTAGTACTACTAATGCCAGTGAAACAGTCACTGATTCATCATTAAATACACAACAACAATATGAACGTGAAAGACGTATTACTATTGATTATGCACTTTTACCAGAAAATTTGAAAGATATCGAAGAGGAGGATACGAAAAAAACTACGGATAAATTGACAAGGACAATTAATGATTTGCAAAATACAATTCAACGAATACAAGCCCCTAATATGAAGGTAAAACGTATAAATATATGATACAATTAAATGGAAAAATATCAAAATATATTTATATGTTTTTTTTTTTTTTTAGGCTATACAAAAATTGTATCTTGCTAAAGAAAAGTTACAAGAAACGAATGAGGAATTTGAACAATCACGTAAAAAAGCAAAAAAGGCAAAAACTCAATTTGAAAAAGTGAAAAAAGAACGACATGATAGATTCATGGCGTGCTTTGAACATGTAGCTAATGAAATAGATCCTATTTATAAGGTTTGTTAATGTTTAAAATTAATAATAAATATTTAATTAATAAAATATACAAAAGTAAAAAAAAAAATAATAAATGTTAATATTAAAATTATTATATTATTTATTTATTTATTTATTTATTTATTTATATATATATATGTAGAATTGAATTGTTGGTTTCATCAAATGATTTTTGTATTGTTACTTAAAATCATTACAGAGTTTAGCAAAAAATCAATCGGCTCAAGCATTTCTTGGACCAGAAAATCCAGAGGAGCCTTATCTCGATGGAATTAATTACAATTGCGTGGCACCTGGTAAACGATTTCAACCTATGTCCAATCTCTCAGGAGGAGAGAAAACTGTAGCCGCATTGGCTTTGTTATTTGCAATTCATAGGTAATCCTATTAAAATTTTTTATTATACTTATTAGAATACTTAATAAGAATATTTATAAATCTTTTATTTTTCTTTTTATTTTTAATTTTATTTTTATTCTTTCTTTTTAATTTTTTTCTTTGGTCTCTTTTTTTTTTTCACCACTAGCTTTCAGCCAGCACCTTTCTTCGTTTTGGATGAAATCGATGCAGCCTTAGATAACACCAATATAGGAAAAGTAGCTAGTTATATTCGAGATAAAACTAGCTCTTTACAAACTATTGTTATATCGTTAAAAGAAGAATTTTATTCGCATGCAGATGCGCTTATAGGGATCTGTCCAGATGTAAGTTTTCATTATAATTCCCTAATTAACAATATTTATTTATTTATATGATATATATATATATATATGCATCAATTTTATAAATTGCATATTACATTCCTTATGAAGATTACTATGTAATAGTCTTCTTAAACAAGCATAGTATAAAAAAAAGAGAGAGAGAGAGAGAGAGAGGGAAAAAAAAGTAGTAAAATTAAAACTAACTAACTTATAAACATTGTAATTTTAATCATACCACATATAATATTTCATTTTATATTTTTTATTTCAGGTTGGAGAATGTTTGGAAAGTAAAGTTTTAACTCTCGATTTAACGACGTTTCCTACGCATATTAATTAGTTTCCAAGGGATTTTTTTTTCTTTTTTTTTTTTTAGACTAGATCTTTATTCTCTTCTTTCTTTTTTTTCTTATTTTTTTTTTTTTGCTTCCTTTTTTTTCAACATACTACGATTTTATTTAAGGTAACAATATTTTATAAGGCAACGCATATTCGATTAAAAATATTATACATATATATATATATATATATATGTATATATATATATATGCAGACGGCGTTGAGTATGACTTGGAGTTTATAGATTAGGTATCATGATATCTCTAATGAAATCATGAAGATTAATTATCATTATTTCGTTGTATTAAGATAAATTTATAATGCAGATTTAATCAAACTTTGATTGTGACGCATTAATACTTGGAGGATTGCCGCAAAAAATCACTTTGGGTGTCCTATCACAATAATATTTTTTTACAAATTTAACGCGTGACGAACGACGTGTATTTCACGTAAGGCAATAATTTATAATTTCTAACTTGGAAAAAAGAAATTAAGGTGATGGGTTGTGTATGAACAAAGGAAAAGAAAAGAAAAAGAAAAAGAAAAAGAAAAAAAAAAGAAAAGAAAAGAAAAGAAAAAGAAGATAAAATTGTTACAGTTCATTGTATCATATCTTCATGCTCATTGATGAGAAATTAGATTTCTTTTTTTTTTTTTTTTTTTTTTTTTTAATAAATACGTTCCGTATAACGATCTATTTTGTTGGTATCCTTGTTTTCTTTTTATCTTTTTCTCTTATATGAAAAATGATGTAACTTTTATATAACAATAATATAAGCATGTTTCTCTATTTGATTGATTGATTCAGTATTGAGTACAAATAATATATGACATTATTTTGTTGATAGTGATATCAGCGCGAATGTGTTATCAGATTATAAAATATTACAATATAAGCAGAGAGAGAGAGAGAGAGAGAGAGAGAGAGAGAGAGAGAGAAAGAGATGAGAACATCTGATGTGGTGTATGTATAAGTTGAAATTTTTTTTTGACAAATAAATTGATTATATTAAAACGAATTAAGAATTGTGTAATATATTTATGTAATAATAATGTATTATCAATAATATCAATACATTAAAAAAAAAAACAAAATATATATATATATATATATGTATATATATATATGCATTAGATATAATTACTAAAGCAACAAGATGTGATGTAAGATCGGTAATATTTAGACCGATAAAATCTGTGCTTTTCATCAGGGTACACATCTGATGCAGCCATCTCGCAAGCAATCTCTGATGCAATACTCTTGTTAGATGACATAGTATTAACATAAACGTTGAAGTATAAAGTCATTAAATACAAACGTTTTTTTTTTTTTTTTTTTTTTTTTAAGAAAATTTATTAATTTTGAAATTTTCAATCTAAGAGGCCGAAGATAAAAGTAAAAGATTGAATAATTAATTAAATAATAAAATTTTATTTATTTATAAAAAAAATTATATATATATATATATTTAAATGATTTTAAAATAATTATAATAAAAATATTATAACTTAAATCATAAGAATAAAATAATAATATTAATAATAGATATAACAGAATGAAGTTGAAGATAAATATATATATATATATATATTATTACAATGGAGATCACAAAATGATAGAAAATAATCAAAAGAATCTTTTAAGAGAAAAATTTTTTAATATTATCTCATGGAAAAGTAATAAAAGAATATCCATGGGCGATATTCCTCTTCGTTACACAATTGTCTTATTAGAAAGACGGTGTATAACAACTCTGATTTATGTTATAAGGGTTTTATAACTAAGAAAAATAGGAACACAGAAGTCAATGTGGTTTATTACGGTTATCGCCTTTTATAAAGTAAGATCGTGCCTCTTAGTGGAATGCGGCCAAAATGATGATTGTCATTTAATAAAGTTATTAAGTGTAAATGACGTTTCTCTTGGTATATCGGTACTGTATAGATGTCACCGTCTAATAAAAATGAGGAAGGAGAACGCAAGGCGCAAACTGGGTCATGCTTGACTTACTTATGGTTAGCTCTGGATTGAAATCTGCATTTAAAGCAAGGACGTATGAAGTCATCAGGCAAATAATAAAAGTGCATTTATTTTTTAAGTGCATCTATTTAGAATTAAACTCTGAAGTGACTTCCAATGAACAAGAAAAAAAAAAAAGAAAAGAAAAAAAAGGAAAGAAAGAAGAAGAAGAAGAAGAAGAAGAAGAATTGCTTATTTATTAAAAGAAAAAAGAATTAATTTTAAGGAAAGTGACTTCCAATGAACAAGAAAAAAAAAAAAGAAAAGAAAAGAAAGAAAGAAGAAGAAGAAGAAAAATTGTTTATTTATTAAAAGAAAAAAGAATTAATTTTAAGGGATTAAATTGAATGTATATAAATAAGTAAATGTTTAAAATAGAAAGAGACAATATTTTATGACAATTAGAAATCATATTGATATTTAATTGTGACCCATGTCTCGAGATTGTCTTATTTATTAAGAAGGAAAAAAGGAAAGAGAAAAAAGAGAGAAAAAAAAAAAAGAAAGTAAAAATTGTATCAAGAAGAAACGAGAATTTTCAAGATCCGATTGAAGTGGTCGCATTGTCAAAATCATTATAGTCTCACCCACGTCATTTTCTACCCTCTTATCATCGGTCATAATTAAGCGTTCAAACGTATCATTTTATATACATATATATATATATATATATATATATATATATATACATATATATGTATATATATCAAATAAGAGTAGGAGAAGGAAAGAGAACAAGGAAGAGAACTGAAATGTAGGAATGAGTTCGGGGGATGCGGAAGAAGAAGAAGAAGAAGAAGAAAAAAGGAGGCAGCGGCTATAGTGATGGCGGTATGAGTTACACCGTCTTACATCTTGTAAACTAGAGGATGATGACCTCCCTTAAGTTATTACCGAGAGCATCTGCTAAATAGATATGTGAGACAACACGGTTGTTACGAGTCTAGTTCGCCATCAGCATCGTAACAGAGCCGAGAGTCTCCATTCTAGGGATCTCGAACGAGTTCTTCGCTTTATTTCTTCTTCTTCTTCTTCTTCTTTTTCTTCTTTTTCCTCTTTTTCTTCTTCTTCTTCTTCATATATTTTTCTTCTATCTTCTTTTCTATTATTTCTTTGATATCTCCAACGATAGAAGAGGACACCTCGATGAAACGAGGGTACCTCAATTTGGCCGCTGGCCTTTTAATATTACAATTTTTATTTCTACCCCAAATATATTCGATTAAAACGAGGCAAAGGAAACATCGACTTAGGCAGGTCCAATCTCAGGAACCAGTTAACAGTGATTATACCGAATACGATTACTATAATAATTATGAGGACTATGAGGATAAAAATGGTGAGTTATTTTAATGGGAAAAAATTTAATTGAATTTAAAAAGGAAAGGATAATTTTATATTAGATTAAACATTTTTTTTCTTCTTCTTCTTCTTCTTTTTTTTTCCTCCCCTTTTTATTTCATTTCAAATACTTTTCAAATCATATTAATTTTATTACGCAGAACAAAAAGTCATTTATAACCGATCCTTTCTCAATTCAATTCATCATTATAGTCGTCGTTATGATTATAATAATTTTTCTATTTTTTTTTTTTTTTTTTTTTTTTTTTTTTTTTTTTTTTTTTTTTTTTTTTTTTTTTTTTTTTTTATGGATATTCACGCGTAACCTATGATCGTTTATATTATTCAAATCAATAATGAAGAAATTCAAAGAAAATTATTATAAAGCGGAATATTGGTGTCTCATACGTTACCGGATGTCTTTTAATAGGATATATCGCACTCTTTAATTCGCGGCATATAAAACAATTAATTTAATCGTTCGAATTGATAAAACGCAATTAATATTTTTATTCTGTCCTATTAATTCATAAGCAATTTAATACAATTTCCGTTTTGGATCTTAGATATACATATACCAATATTATTAATTAAGTCGAGGAAATTAATACTAAATACTAAGAAAGTAGATATTATTTTTTTTTATGTTTATCTTCCTTTCTTTTCTTTTATATATATATATATATATGTATATACACACACACACATGCAAAAATTAAGGGGATTAAATAATAAAATTATTTGTCTTTTGATTTTAATATCATTAACGCGTTTGTTTCTATTTAGCAACATCGCCATTATCATCGTCATCTATCCCCCCAACAAATGCCAATATTTCGGGTATGTAATATTCCATAAGAATTGTACAATTAATTAAATAAGTACGAGATTTAAATTTCATTTTATTAATTGCAGAACGTAGAAGAGAAATGATCGAATCGACCTTGTCATACAGATCAGAATTACCTACCGATATACCTGCGTCCCAAACAACAGCACGATTATTCGACCAAGAAGATTTGCATTCGACAATGGAAACTTATAATAATTATAATTCAGTAAGTGGAAAAAAAGAGATATTTGGTTTTTTTTTTTTTTTGTAACTGATCGTTAAAACAATCCTCTAACGTTAATAGTTTATCGATAAAAAAAAAAAAAAGAAAAGAAAAAGAAAAGAAGAAAACAAAAACTATAATGAATATATTTCATTTAATAGTTAGCGAAGGAAATTATTCCCGGGGAAAGTAATCACATAAATTCCGTGGCAATAGCTGGACCACGTGTGAGTAATCTAATGGATATCATTTTAAAATATACGATCTATGTATTTATATACAAAGTTCATTTCTCTAATGTATATGAAATTCTTATTTAACGATATTTTTTAAGACGGATTTTAACAACAGGGACAACCTGGACGTCCAGGCGACAGTGGAAGACCAGGCGACGTAGGCTTTCCTGGACAACCGGGTACACCTGGAATTCCTGGACCACCTGGACCACCTGGACCTTTACCCGATGTAACATAATCGTATTTAATAATTATTGATATTATTTTACAGAAGATATCATGATCGATATCATTTTGAAGGTGTCAATGTATTATCAACAACTTGCATTATCTCAAGCGAGTGAGGATAAAGGTCCATCGGATGCTGCATATATTCCAAATTATATTCAAACCAATGTAGGTCCTATCGGTCCCCGAGGACCTGCAGGTAATAGAAATTACATTCACATATATTCAATTTTTTTTTCTTTTTTTTTTTTTTGTACAAATCTTCGATTAACATTAGAAAAAGTATATGTTTTTATTTTATTTTAGGACCAGCAGGTTCACCTGGTCCACAAGGTTTTCAAGGTCTTCGTGGAGAACCTGGAGAACCAGGATTACCAGGTGCACCAGGAGCTCCTGGTCCACGAGGTTTGCCAGGATTGCCAGGAAGGGATGTAAGTCGAATATTAGTTGTCAAAGTTGTTTTGATAAAATAATATTAAGTGAATCATAACATACATTAATTTATGTAAATACGTTTAGGGTGAAGGGGGTGAGAATGGAGAAATAGGTCCACCAGGATCACCAGGTCCAGTAGGTCCAAGAGGACTTTCTGGAATGCCTGGTATACCAGGTATAAAAGGACATCGTGGCTTTCCGGGATTAGATGGTGCTAAAGGTGAGCAAGGTATATCTGGAGAAAAAGGATCTACAGGAGCACCTGGTCCAATGGGACCTATAGGACCAGTGGTAAATATCAAATAAAATAATGAGAATAATATTTTAACATATAAGTAGGATCATATTATATACATATACATATATTCAGGGACCTGTTGGTCAACGCGGAGAAAGAGGCAGGGAAGGATTATCGGGTCCACCTGGAATAAGAGGAATCGATGGTCTTCCTGGACCACCAGGTCAATCTGTAAGTAATCTATAATGAGCCCTTTAATATAAATTTTAATATATAAAGTACTTTTTCTATATGCTTTAATCTATACAATATTATAGGGTGCTTTAGGTAAACCCGGTCCACCTGGATTCCCAGGTAATCCTGGATTTAAAGGAGATCAAGGAGCTCAAGGTCCAAAAGGAAGTCAAGGCTTACAGGGTCCACGTGGTATGTACGATTTTTCATTTATTTTAGTAAAATTTTATATTTCACATAAATATTTTCAAACAGGCGAATCAGGACGCCCAGGACAGCCTGGAGAATCTGGCCCGCAAGGTTTACAAGGAAAAGATGGGATATCTGGTGAAAAAGGAAGTCCAGGAACACCTGGCTCAGTTGGTTTACCTGGTTTCCCTGGATCTCGTGGACAGCCTGGTATACCAGGTAATCCTGGTTTATCAGGAGTTAAAGGAATGCCTGTAAGTAAACTTGTTTATTTATTATAAATACATTTAATTGATCGTATTGTATATAATTTTATATTGTAAAAAAAAAAAACATTTAGGGACTACCTGGTGAAAGAGGTTTTAAAGGTGACGCTGGAACAAAAGGAGATCAAGGAGCACCTGGTCCACGTGGCTTTCCAGGACCACCTGGTCCCGAAGGAAAAAGAGGAAAGAGAGGATTACATGGCCCGATAGGAGCACCTGGATTACCTGGTGAACGTGGCACGCCAGGAATACGTGGTTTGCCCGGAATCGATGGCCCTATGGGCCCTAAAGGTTTATTGTTAAAGTTGTACCAACATAATATTTCTTTATAAGAGATAACTTGGATTTAATATTTATATTATTAATATATTTATTTTAGGTCAATCTGGTGATCGTGGACCCATTGGTCCTATAGGTCCTAAAGGAGCAATGGGAGATCCAGGTCGTCCGGGATCTCCCGGAATACAAGTACGTACATAGACATATATACATATAATGAAAAAGCAGATTTATATGTAACACGAAGAGTAACAGATTTTTAATGTGACAGGGTGCACGAGGTGTAATAGGTCGTCCTGGTTCACCTGGTAAACCAGGTAATGTAGGAGAACGTGGAATTCAAGGTGCAGATGGGAAACCTGGCGAACAAGGTCCACAAGGACCACAAGGTTTACCTGGACCATTAGGTTCTCCAGGAGAGAAAGGCTTTCCAGGTGAAGCTGGCAAAGATGGTGAGCCTGGTAATCTTGGGCCACCCGGGCCTAGAGGTGACGCTGGTAAAGAAGGCTCTCCAGGATTACAAGGCCCACCAGGACCACCTGGTAGTACTGGGGAAAGAGGATCTCAGGGATTAACAGGGCCTAGAGGTTTTCAGGTTAATATTATAGTATTTTTTTAATCACGGTATAATTATTAATATAATCAATTTAATCAAAATAATAATAAATATTTTATTTTACATAGGGTATTCCTGGAGTTGCTGGCAATCCTGGAATACCAGGTAAAGATGGTGAAATGGGGGTTCAAGGACCTCCTGGTCCCACGGGTTCTTCTGGAAATAGAGGCGAGCGTGGTTTTCCCGGTGAAAGGGGACTAATTGGAGCACCAGGATTGACAGGACCTAGAGGAGAACCAGGCGTTCAAGGTGTCGACGGACTTCCTGGATTTCCTGGCATTAAAGGAGATATGGGACATCCTGGTCCATCAGGATTAGTGGGTTTACCTGGAATACGTGGCTTACCTGGAGAATCTGGACAGAAGGGTGAAAGAGGAATGATGGGTCCAGTTGGACCCGAAGGCCCGTCGGGTCGTATCGGAGAACGGGGCCCGCAAGGACTAGTTGGTCCTCCAGGACTTCCTGGAGAACCAGCTGAAAGAGGAGATACAGGTTTGCCAGGTCCGCCAGGTGAAACAGGAGCTCCGGGTGCGCAAGGAGAAAAAGGACCACAAGGTTTACAGGGATTGCAAGGATTTCCAGGGCCGCAAGGACTTATTGGACTTCCAGGATTAAAAGGAGATCGTGGTTATCCAGGTTCGAAAGGAGATCAAGGGAATTCAGGATTGCCTGGTAATAAAACATTTTACGTCAAATATTATAAAATAAATGAGACATATATTATTCATCATATTTATTAACAGGTAGTCCAGGTGAAGTAGGACCACCAGGTTTAACAGGCCTGACTGGTGCAAAAGGAATACGAGGAGAACCTGGTCCTAGAGGAGAAGTAGGCTCTATAGGCCCTCCTGGGCCAGCAGGCATAACCGGACAACCCGTAAATATTTGATGTTTTTTTTTTTTTTTTTTTTATTTTCTTTTGCCATATAAATATAGACATCAATTCGAGGTTTATTTTAGGGACTGCCTGGACTAGCTGGTCCTACAGGACCACCTGGATTGCCTGGTATTAAAGGTAATGCTGGAGATACAGGAAGACCAGGGAATCCTGGTTCTATGGGAAATCCTGGTATTCCTGGTGCAGACGGAATTAAAGGTGAAAGTGGAGCACAAGGTCCACCAGGTTTTATAGGATCACAAGGACTGCAAGGTTTACCAGGAGAACGTGGTTTGCCAGGACTTCCTGGTCCAACGGGACTAATAGGTGCTAGAGGAATACGCGGAGCTACAGTAAGGATATTATTTCAATAATATTTATATTTATTTCATTATATTCATTAACATGTAATTATATCATTATATATGGTTAGGGTGAAACAGGTTTGCCGGGAAAGCCAGGAATAGAAGGACCACCTGGACCACCAGGATTAACGGGTCCAGTTGGACCTCCTGGTCCTATCGGTGAACAAGGTCCTGAAGGGCCTTCTGGTAAACCAGGTCCACCTGGAATAAGTGGTCGGCCTGGTGACAAAGGACCACCAGGTGCTATTGGAATAGAAGGGCCAATTGGACCTCCTGGTATACCAGTAAGTTCTAATCGAATTTTGATTAATTTATTTATCAAAGTTTCTTAATGAATAGATCAATTTGTATATTAATATATAGGGACCTCCGGGTAGTGCTGGATTATCTGGTCCTATAGGAGAACGTGGTCCAAAAGGAGAAACAGGACCACAAGGTGTAGAAGGACAACAGGTATATTTATTTTATATCTTTGATATAACATGTTTATCGTTATATTTTGTTAATTAAATATAAATTTAGAGAAAAAATTTCTTAATAAATAATTATCGTTAGGGTGCTAGAGGAAAGCCTGGTCCAACGGGTATACAAGGTGCAAAAGGTGAACGTGGTGAGGAAGGTGCGAAAGGTGCTAAAGGACATCGTGGATTCAATGGTTTACAAGGTTTACCTGGATCACCAGGTATTCCTGGAGATAAAGGTATGCCAGGAATGCCTGGTTTACCAGGAAAAGACGGTGAGACAGGCATTAGAGGAAGTCCTGGTAGAGATGGAAATCCTGGAATTATTGGGATTACTGGTAATCCAGGACCAAGAGGTCCTCCTGGAGAAGAAGGTCGGCATGGATTACCAGGTCCACCTGGTCCACCAGGACCACCAGGACCTCCTGGGGAACTTGGATTAGGATATGACGTAACCTCATTAGCAGCTTTCTTAGGTATCATATAATATTTATTTTCAAATTAAAACTCAATCCTTTCATGTTATACGTAAAAATATGCGATAGTAATAAAAATATGGAATAGTACAAATTGAAAAGAATAAAGTTTTAATATATAACAATTTGATATAAATTATTTATTTATAGGACAAAGCCAAACAAAAGGACCTGATCCATTAATAGGCGACGAACCAACAAGATTATTTGGAAAAGAAATTACGGAAGAGGAACGTAAAAATCTCGTATTAAAGGCATATGAGCAATTAAAATCGTCATTTCAAAAATTAGTTAAACCAGATGGACAGAAAAATTCGCCAGCTAAAACTTGCAGAGATTTGTTTGTTGCCTATCCAGAAAAGATATCTGGTAAGGATGTATTAGAGATATACGTATATGTACTAAGTTCATACATACGTATATATACAAAGAGATATATTTTACAAGAGTATATATATATATATATATTTTTTTTTTAGGAGAATATTGGATTGATCCGAATGAAGGTGACACACGAGATGCAATCTTAGTTTATTGTGATTCTGAGAAACATGCAACTTGTATTTTACCAAATCCATCTCGTACAGGAGAGATCAATTATATCGGTGAACAACAAGAAGTTTGGTTGAGTGAAATAGGAGATGCAAAGGTAATATATTTCATTATTAATCATTATACATCTTACACATTAAATACAATACTATTATTATTATTATTATTATTATTATTATTATTAGATTATGTATAAAGCAGACAGCAATCAAATAAGTTTCTTGCAATTGCTTTCGAAACATGCCCAACAGAATATAACTTATCATTGCAAAAATAGTGTAGCATATTTTGATTCTGAACGGAAGAGTTATAGAAGAAGTATGAAACTTCTTGCTTGGAATGATGTTGAAATAATGCCACGTGGTAATCAACGTTTGCGATATGATATGATCATAGACGAATGCAGAGTACGTATTAGTTTTTAATAATTAACTTTATCAAACAATTATATATATTAATTTATTTTATTAATTTACATATCAATATAAAATAATTTATATTTTTATCTAGTTACGTCATAATTATTGGAGTCAAACTATTGTTTCATACAATTCGGATAAACCAGTAAGACTTCCTATAATAGACGTAGCTCTACGAGACATTGGACTACCTGATCAGATTTTCTCTATCGAAATAGGACCAGCTTGTTATCAATAAAAGGATCAAAATTTATTATCTATTATAAGGACATTAAGATACTTAATAGGAATGTATACATCTTTATAATTTTTACATTTATTATAAACTATGTTTTTATTAAAAATAATCTTAAATCGTGATCTTTTGTATTATACAAGACGTGAACTTGCAACAAATACGATGGCATAAAGATACTTATAGATTCTTTCACGATTTTTTATTATCAAAATTATTTATAAAGGTATATGGACTTTATTTGTATTTTTCTTCTTTTTTTTTTAATCTCTAAAATCTATTAAAATTTTTGTTATATGAATAATTCAAAATTTCAAGGACTTTTTTTCTATAAATCCCTTTTAAGTTATCGATCGTAGATAAATGAGCTTTGTCGGTAAACAAGTATAACAAAATAATTCATAACATAACCAACAGAGGCGTTGTTGCAGTTCACCGTTTAACGTCAGCCATTGTCATCGTTGCTTAAGTTTTTGTATCTGTATCGTGTCAATAAAAAAATAAAAAAAAAAAAAGAAAAGAAAAGAAAAGAAACAAAGAAAAAAGAATCAACGTGAGCTTATGGATGAGTATACTTTCGAGTGTTAATGTCGACGAAAAAAATTTGCTGATAAAGTGATAAAATTATAAGAAAAACGTAAGATGACGTTATTAATTAATAGTTATATATTAGCGATGAATGAAAGTCGAGATATAAAGTAGGTGTAAACTAAAGCGTATCGCGTACACCGACATTGTGTGTTCCATAAAATCACCTATTTTCGAGCTTAACTATATCGAGAAAAAATATTTTTATTTTGGAGCAACTCGGAGCATTAGTGATTCATTCGTGGAATTTTTAGCTTTCTCTGCACACGTCAAAGGTATAGGATAACAAAAAAAAAAAAAAAAAAAAAAAAAAGAAAAGAAAAAAAAAATAAAAAAAAAGGAGAACTATTACCTAGAAAGAAATAATAATCAATCACAAGTCTTTATTTGTATTTATTTAGAATAATAGATTTTGATGAATGTCTGAGAGTGATTACGATTCGGTAGACGAGTATACAAGCCTGATGGACGGTCACGTTGCAGAGTCTCGTTCAGATGACCTAAGTTTGGTCAATGAACGACGAAAGAGACGATCAAGAGTAGGAAACGAAGAGGTAAACATTTAATGTTTCTATAAATTATTCATTTAATTTATAATATTATTGATTGTTATTTTTAGTTAGGAAATGGACTTCCTGAGGTACAGGTAGAGGTTGGAGGTACATCGAATGTAAGTGGTTCAAGTAGAAGAAGTACATCAGGTTCTGCTAATCAACAGAGACAAAGACATTACAGAGATGAAGAAGAAGAGGAATTAAAATATGGAGCTGCACATGTCATTAAACTGTTTGTACCTGTTTCCCTTTGTATGCTAGTTGTAGTGGCTACAATCAGTTCTGTGAATTTCTATACGACTAAGGGGATGTATCTGTAAGTGATATAAAATCCATTCATAATTATATTTTAATATTAAATTTTTCTTTAAATATCAATTGATTTAATAATTTCTATTTTACAGAGTTTATACTCCATTTCATGAAGATAGCTCCGATACAAGTACAAAAGCATGGCAGGCATTTGCCAATTCCTTAATACTCATGAGCATCATAGTATGCATGACCGTTATACTTATTATCTTGTATAAATATAAATTTTACAAAGCTATACACGTATGGTTAATTATAAGTTCATTATTATTGCTATCAATGTTTTCCGTACTTTATTGCGAGTAAGTTATCAATTATAAATATATATTTAATCAATTACAAATATTATTTCATGAATTATCTCTTCATTTTTTATAGGCAAGTTTTAAAAGCATATAACATTCCAATGGATCTATTTACATTAGGAATAGGTTTATGGAATTTTGGAATGGTTGGAATGATATGCATTCATTGGCAAGGACCTTTACAACTTCAACAAGCTTATTTAATTTTCATTTCTGCTTTGATGGCTCTTGTTTTTATTAAATATTTACCCGAATGGACAGTATGGGCAGTTTTAGCTGTAATAAGTATTTGGGGTAATGTCTATGTAATATTTGTTAATCTTATTATTTCTATTAATTGTTCAAACGAAAATAATGAATATATATATATATATTATAAATAATTATTTATTTCAGATTTGATAGCTGTTTTATCACCGAAAGGACCATTAAGAATTTTAGTTGAAACGGCACAAGAAAGAAACGAATCCATTTTTCCAGCTCTCATATACTCATCAACGATTTTGTATACGTTTGTACACACCGTAACTTATGCCGGATATGTACAAGCAGCGACAATGGCCAGTGGTGATGCTACGGGTAGAGAAACTACAGCTGTATCATTCACTCGCACAGGAACGGATAATCAAAATAATCCTGCATCAGGAGATGCAGAAGAAGGTGGTTTCACACTCGAATGGATAGAAACGCATGGTAATTACACCGAGGTACATACATAAAAATTATTCTATAGTTGTATTTTATTTTTCTAACATAGGGGATCGTAGCGCGAGACGTGCTCAAGAAGTGCTTGAAAATTCGGTAGCATTAACAGATGATTCTAGACAACGTCAAAATCGTCCTACGGAATCACAATCCCAACAACAAGTCCCAGTTACTGAGGAGGAACGCGGTGTCAAATTGGGCCTTGGTGATTTCATATTTTATAGCGTACTTGTTGGAAAAGCATCAAGTTATGGCGATTGGAATACAACTTTAGCATGCTTTGTTGCCATACTCATAGTACGTCTATATATATACATACATACATACACATTTATATATATATATATATATATATATATATGTATATGTATATATTTTTAATTATAGTCATCAGTGATATTTTTATGAAAATACTAATATATTTTTAGGGACTCTGCTTGACACTGCTGCTTTTGGCGATATTCAAGAAAGCATTACCTGCATTACCAATCTCCATTTCTTTTGGTTTAACATTCTATTTTGCTACAAGAGTTATAGTAGCACCATTCGCAGATAGTTTAGCGAGCGAGCAAGTCTTCATTTAATTTTATTTCCGATAAGTATGACTCTTTTTTTTATTTTATTCTAATTTATTATATAAAGAATAGTGTCTATGTCTATCATCTTTTTCTTTCTTTTTTTTTTTTTTTTTTAATTTTTTTTTTCTTCTTTCCCTCCACCCTTTTTTCTTCCCCATTATGTTTTTATAATTATTTCTTATATTCCGGTCTTGTTATTTTTCATATTTCTTCAGAATAATGTACGTGTAAATTCTCAAAATTGTACAAAGATGAAGATATACATACATTTGTACATCACACACACACACACACACACACAGAACACACACATACACATACATATATATAAAAGAGAAAAAAGGATGTGAAAAAATACAAAAGAGTAATAGAAAAAGTAATAATAAAAAAGAATCACGTATTTTTAAATAGTTGTGAATTTGTTATGGAAAATATATCATGTCTATTCCACATAAAGAAAGAGAGAAAGATCAATTAGGTATTTAATGATACAAAATGGGAAAAAAAAAAAAAAAAAAAAAAGAAGAAGAGGAAGAGAAAAGCAATAGGCTCTTTTGTAGATATTTTATATACAATTAATTTAAGTTTAACTACTTATTATATGTACAATGTTTAATATAATATTTTGGTCGTTTCAATGATGTTTACATTAACATATTTTTCAAATCGTTAGAGCAAGCTATATGACAATTTATTGTACTTTTTTTCTTTCTTAAACTTAGCGCGGATCACGAGGATCAGGTATAAAAAAAGTAAACGCGATAAATATATGTGTGTCGTGATAAAGTCGTATTAAACTTTTGAGGTATAATTGTTCATTCCAATATAAGTTGATCTAATTTTATCAACCAATTTTCTTTGAAAGTTATAACGGGGTTTGAAATTCATTTCACATACACTGCCATGAAACAATTATGCATCAGAGATAATAACTATATATATATATAGTTAATTAAAAAAAAAATATATATATATATATATTAAAGTATGATAATTTTAAGGAATATGTGTTTCTTCTTTTTTTTTTTTTTGCCTTTTCTTTTTTCTTTCCCCTTTTCTTTTCTTTCCTGTCTTTCTTTATCATTTTTTTTTCTTTTTTTTAAATGCATCATTTTCATATCGCACGAAATGTAAAGGATTAATAAATTAAAAAAAAAAAAAGAAAAAAAAAAAAATCAAATGTGAGATCCTTATAGCCATATGAAAAAGCTACGAGTATTATATTACAAAAGCTGAATATTATTATTCTGTGGCATTGTTGTTTTTACCCCTAAGTACGTTCGATTTCTTTTTATATTTTTCGTATGCTTATATTATTTATCTCTCTTGCAAAAAAAAAAGCAGACGATTATTTTATTTTTTTTATTATTTTCTTTTTTTCTTTTTTTTATTTTTTTTTTTTTTTTTTTTTTTGGTGCAGGTTAATAGAAATGTCAGGTCCATTGACAAGCATTATGCAACGATTATTTTTTGTTCAGCCTTAATTCGCATTAATTCATCACAAACTCCCTTTTTTTTTTTCGTGAAACATAATATATACATATATACTCTTTTATTTTATTTTATTTTATTTTTTTTTTTTTTTGCTATAATCTAAGTGATCTTGACGGAAGAACTCGAACAGAGCGATATGATAACCTTGCACTTCGAACACAATGATAATGAAATAATTTAAAGATATTAAAAGATCTGCGCAAAGGAGAGGGAAATTATTGAAAGTGATACAACGATATGATAATAATTTTGAATTCTGAAAAAAAAAAAAAGAAAAGAAATGTTAATAATAAAATAACTTAACAATATTAGATCTGCGCAAAGGGAAAATATTATATTTCTACAATTCTCAGTCAATAATTATCAGTCGTGATTGAGTAAAGGAAAAAAAAAAAAAGAAAAAAAAAAGAAAAAAGAAACAGATAGAGAAAGTGTATAAATTGAATTTTTTAATATAACTAAATTAATAAAATAAAATGAGATTCATGCAAAAGGAGAAGCGTTTTCAATTATATCCTTGAATATCATCCGATGAGAACAACAGAGTTTTAGTAATAAGTAATTATAAATAATAATATAAATATATCTATTCTAATAATGCATTGTACGTATTTACTGTAAAATATCTCTTTTTTTTTTTTTTTTTTTTTTATGCCATACTGAAACACCGTTTAATTTTTTTACTTTTTTGTCTCTCCTCTCTCTCTCTCTCTCTCTCTCTCTCTCTCTCTCTCTCTCTCTCTCATTTTTTTTCCAAACGATAGCAGAGAGCATTGATCTAAATAACAATCACACGCATTAATATTTGCATCCCCGCAATCACATTGATATATCGTAAACGATATATAGGGTGGCCAAAAGTTCTTAGATAATTTTATAAATCAATCTTTCACTAGACTTGCACATTATTATCATTATTATTATTACTATTATTATTACTATTATTATTAATACTATTATTATAAGAAAATTAGAAACTCGAAAGTTTATTGCGGCAAATATCAAATCCCACCAATATTCCTCCGTTCCTGGACAAAATCTCAATTTTCAATTTCTCTTTTTTTTTTTTTTTTTTTTTTTTTTTTTGAAAATCAAAATTATAATTGAATCTTTCCTAATTGTTTCTTTGGAATTCTTCTTTATTCCAAATCAAGTTAATTGATTTATTAATTTCTTCTATTGATCTATTCCCATCACTTCTTCTCATCCATTTAATTAATTCTGTTGGAATCGAGTCAATACACCCGGTCCTTCGTGATTCTTTAATCTTTCAATTGCGCTTTTTTATTTTTGAAATCGTCGATTCGTTAATCATAAATTCAATCGTTCGAAATACAGGACTCTCTATATCCTGATCGTTCTCAAATGCAATATTCTTCTCGAGACTATTTAGGTTTGTAATTAGGCTTGCGGTTTTGTCAATTTGCAAAATTAAAAAAAAAAAAAATAATAATAATAATTATTATTATTATTATTATTATTATTATTATTGTTATTGTTATTACCCTCTTGAAAAAGAGTAATTGATCGTTAAAAATCGTTTAAGAACTTTTGTCCAATCCAATCCAATAAACTGTTCATAAGCGTCATCCACTTCTCTCGCTGCCATCTTTTATTTATTTCGGTCTCGTTGCATTAAATATGTAGAGTTCAGAGAAAAATATTTCCTTCGATATATTCGAAATATCCTCGTCCGTGTCTCGCGATGAGATAAATCGTTATAAAAAATACAAGAAAAATTATATAAGAGATAAACAACGCACGTTTTGCGTGTTTCCCTACAAACTTTTTAACTAGTTCCGTATTTGCTGCTTTCGAATGTACCTCGTCTGAAAAAGTAACTAAATTCCAATAAGGATTGCTTGTCTATATTACTTAGATTGCCATTATATTTATATAATGGTCTGCACTGAGGCAATTTCGAACAGACTTGAATTAATCGTCTAAGATATTCCTCGAGTTGTTTTCTACGTTGCCGTGCGACCACTTCGTTTCTCGGAAAGAAAAGTCGAGGAGGAAAACATATTCCTGCTACCTGCAAATATAAACAAAAAAAAAAAAAAAAAAAAAAAAAAAAAAAACAAAAAAAGAGTTTCATATACATAGGTTTTATAGATCGTTAAATATCTTATTTATTTATGTTATTATCGAAAAAGAGAAAATGACTGAGAGAATTTAATGTGTTATTATTTGACCGATGATTAAAAAAAAAAAAACAAAACAAAAAAAAAAAAAACACTTCGAAGAAAAGAACATCGATATCAATTAATTTTAATCGAAAATCGATAAATGATATTATATATTGTTCAAGATCATGATGTCATAGATCGTTGAACCCATCTTGATATCGAAATGAGTATTATCTTGAAATGGCATTTAAAAATGATCTTGGAAGAGGGATTATTTTCTTTTTTTTTTTTTTCTTTCTTTTTTTTTTTATACAACACATATGTCGAAGGCCAAAAATTTCTAATTGATTTTTCAAAATGTATTATTTCTTTTTAAGTTACTGCTTTTTTACCCCGTTTAATATCGTAAAATCTTAAAGAAACTTTTGGCCCATCCATATGTACGATCTATGACATCTGTGTATATATACATATATATAAAAAATCGTTCGATTTATTAGAATGAATGAAAAAAAATGATGTATACCTTACAACCATATTTCTTACTCATCGAAATATACAACTCTCGAAAGGTTCTATATCTTCTTAGCAACGTCCAAGTGTCATCTTGAGCTACGATTCGTACTTCGTATTCATAATGACTGTAAGTACCAGCTCCACGTATTACGTACGAAGGTACGCTGATGATCATGTTGATCACGTTGTCACAGTCACCATCGTTCGCTATTAAAGATGGCAGAGACCTCGTAATCGTTAAAGAATAAGGACTGCTCAAACGGTCGCTACGATTTTGGCTCTAGACAATGTAAAAATGGATATTATTATTATTATTATTATTATTATTATTATTATTATTATTATTATATATAATGTTTATTTGACAAGAGAACATGAACAACATATGAACATATATGAACTCATGTTGTTCATATATATTGAATCGTTATAATGTAATAAATTTCAAGTTCTTTCTCTCTCTTTCTCTTTCTTTCTTTTTAAAAATGACACGTACGTGAAAGTTATTATATAAGTATGTAATTTTTGTGGAATAAAGGATCATTTTAAAGTGTCACAATTTTAAAGGATTATAATACTAATGTTTAGTTCAATTATGAAAAACACTTACGGTTAGATAGACTGTAGAATAGCCACGTCCGGAAGATATTCTCGAGACCATTGACTCGGAAGAAACATTTTCTTCGTTGGTATTAGGCCTATTGTTTCTAAATAGATGAGATCTGGTTGTGGCTACGGTTAAAAGGGTCGCAGAATTATTCGTAGACGTTATGTCGCGATATGAATTGGTATCTATTTGCGTACGATCGTCGCCGTCTCCATTGTCGTCATCATTATCGGCGCCATTACCGCCGCCATTACCAGCGCCCTTATTCGTTGATATTAATCTATCCTCATTACTTATGAGAGATTTTGGATTCTTACGTTCATCTTCCAACAACGATACCTCCAATTCGATCTGTTGCTTCTGAAGATCTTGAAGGATCGATATCTGACGATTAAGATCTTCCTTCGAGGGTGTACTCGCCTCTAAACATCTCATAACCATCATACGCTGACGTGCTATTCTTTGGTTCAATCTTTTCATAGCTGGATTCGATTGAATCGGAGATTCCAACGAATCCTGCAATATCTCATCGTCATTTTCCATCGTTGAATTTGTAAGTGAACGCGTATTCAATGTGTCATTGTCGTCCTTTTGAATATCATTATTACTGGTACTCTCATTGAAAGACTTCCTTTCAATTTCCTTCTTCGACTTTTTACATTTTTCTTCTTTCATTTCTATTTCATCTTTCACTTTAACGTTCGAGTATAGTTTATTCGTCGAACCACATTCACCATTGGCCAATTCTTCTTCCTGTTCCTCTTCATCCTCCTCTTCCTCTTCATCCTCCTCTTCCTCTTCCTCCTCCTCTTCTTCCTCTTCCTCTTCACCTTCTTCTTCGTCGACATCCTCCTCATCGTCTTCCTTCTTCTTCGCTTCCTTATCACTCATTTCTCTTTCCAATTTCTCTTGATTATGTTCGTCGATCTCATGAAATATCAGTCGTGGCTCCGGAGAATCACCGGCGGCTGTGTGAAATGTTTCCGCTGTGTCTACGGAACTTGGAATATCCTGAGGTAGAATACTAAGGGTCGAAGCTATTTGTAATTTTCTATTGCAACTATCTTGAAATGATTTCAATTCGCAACCGGATATCATCTCGTCACCGCTCGATGATTTTTCACCAGGTGAGGCCGGTAATGCTCGTTTCAAGTTCAACGATAGACTCTGCTTTCGTCGGACTATTTCTTCCAATTGTTCCTGAGATCTTCTAGCTAAGAACACCTTCTTCTCCGTAGTTCCATCACCTTCGAGCTAAAATATCGATCGGTTATCGTAAAACAATTCCTTTTTATGTATATATATATATTTTTTTTTTCTCAATAATAATAATAACAACAACAACAACAACAACAACAACAATAAATCTCTTTCTTTATATCACATTTCTTTACTCACTTCTAAATTATACATATGCTTTTGTTTCTTAGCTATCTCCATCAATTCCTCTTCCATTTTGTCGACTTTGCTCTGATGCTCGTTTAAAGACTTCATCTTGCTTTGAAGTTCTGTTTCCAGAACGGCCAATTCCTTTTTCTATCAAGAATTTCATTCTTAGATTTTTTGTTTATATATTAACGTTTTAAAATATAATTACAAGTTCTAAAGTTTTCAAATCTTTTTTATTTTTCTTCTTATTCTTTTATTTATATTAAAATAAAAACGATACAAGAAGATAAATAAATAAATAAATAAATAAATAAATAAATAAATAAATAAATAAATAAATAAAAAACTACTTACACGAGGAAGGTGAAATTATTATCACTTCTGGTGATATAATCGAGCAACTATACGTAAATATTTTTCACAAGTTCTGACGCCACGATTTTATAGCATCTGTGAATGATTTTTATCCACTGAAAAATCCCTGGTGCAAAAGAGAGAGTGGCATAATTGAAGAATGAATAACCACGGAGAGATCTCTTCACGATCAATGACAACAACAACAAACAACTTTCGCATTGATTCCTCATGCTCCCTCCTACTTGTTTAACCTTGAAAATCTTACGGATTTTTACTTTTTTTCCAACATTGAAGGGCATTTTATATATATATATATATATATATATATATATATATAAGGACCATGGTCGTTCATTTTCCAACCTTACCGTTCTCTTTTGCATCAGTGACTTTTTAATCAAAACAGATCCTTAAAGAATTGTCCATAGGGACCATATCAATCATCGCATCGACCTTGTGATTATAAATACAATACATACATATTGCGATATTATATATATGTAAATTATAAAAAAATACATACATAATGTAAATTATAAAAAAAATATTGTAATATATATACAAATATATTTTACATGTACTAGGATCAGACCATGCTGATAATTAATAGATAATTTCAGTTTGTTGGTGTAAGTAGTTTATCAGAAAAAAAAAAAAAAAAAAGAAATATATAATAAACTTTTAAGAAATCCTTAAAACTCAAATAAACGTATATACTTACATGATGATTAACGAGTTCTCTGACGGCATCGACGCATTTCTCATCGTTCAAACTGGACCAGGATTCTGGCAAACTTCCATCGCTACCACCACCACCTTCGTCCGTCTGAAATAATAAACATTATTTTAAATAATATCAATATTCTCTAATAATCGATTAATAAATAAAATCATGATAGATCTCATTCAATAACCATCAAAAATATGAATATGTTAATACAAATAATTAAACGATTAGCAAAAGTATAATATATATATATATATATATATATATATATATATATATATATATATATTTATATTAAAATTATGTAAAAAACAAATAGCGTTAAAGATCTTTTATTTTTAGTAGATACATGCAACGACATAATTGCACATACGTGTTAATTTAGAAGAAGAAGAAAAAAGAAAAAAGAAAAAAAAAATATATATATATATATATATATATCTTTGTCTAACGTAGATCTTACCTTTTCCCATCGATGATGTAATCTATGCGAACGTTCGTGACTATTCGTAAATTCTTGCAACTGACGATGCTTGGACTGCAATGTCGTGCGTAGAGAGGCGACTTCCCTACACAAACTTTCTACCTGGGTACGATACACAATACATCTATGCGTTAACAAAACATAATTGGAAAGAAATCATATATAAGATGCCAACTGATATATATATATATATAAAATTATATATCTAATGCATTAATATATTAATATAGCTACTATAAGTATCTCTACCTACCACAAAATTATTTTGTTTGCTTTTTTATTCTTTTTTTTTATTATTATTTTGTTTTTATTTTATTTATTTATTTATTTATTTTTTTTTTTTGATATATAAATACGACGAGTTTTTTTATGGATTCAAAAAAAAAAAAAAGAAAAAACAGAAAAGAGAGATGACACACGCGCGCGCGCGCGCACACACACACATACATGTATATATATACATATATATATACACCTCTTCCCCCATCACCACATTTTTGGTGCATTCATTGCAGACACTCCGAAGGTGCATATAAAATATTTATCCAAAATTTGCGAGACATTGATCGTAATATACTTATTATTATTATCGATGCGACCTTGAGATAAGAGTTGGAGACGCAATGATGATGGGATAAAAAAAAAAAAAATTAAAAAAAATAACAAAAAAAAAAAAAAAAGAAAGGAGAGAAAAAAAAGAGATCGTGCGTTTTATTGTTATTATTACATTACCTTTGAGTCGTTTTAACACGTGGCGACGAAACACGTGGTGCACATAAGATTGACCCCATAAATGAATAAAATAAACAAGAACGAACAGCTAAATATTTTGGGTTTGTTAATCGGGATTGCGTTAATTTTCAATCATTGTGTAATAATTTATAAGATACATGAGAGAACGATAACAGTGTGAGTATATATATAAACATACAAACATAAATACATATATATATATATATATATATATATATAATATATATAGTATATATGTAAAACGTGCAAAAGAAAAAAAGATTTCGTAGAAGATCGAGAGCCAATTTGTACAGTGAGAAAAATTTATTAATCAACAATAATAATATGGTATTAATAATAATAATAATAATCATAATAATAATAATAATAGTAGTAATAATAATAATAATAATAATAATAATAATAATAATAATAATAATAATATTAGTAATCATAATCGTAATAATTAATAATAACAATAATGATAATAATAATAGTAATAATAATATTAATAGCGACGATATTAATAATAGTAATAATAATAATAATAATAATAATAATAATAATCATAATATTAATAATAATAGATTGTTACAGAATAATAATTCTTTCCTTTTCTCGCATAACAAACCCATAGAGACATTCTAATATTATCTAACTATATAGAACAACAAGGCCAAGAATTTTATGTGTATATATATATATATATATATATACACACAAAAATCAAATATATATATATATTTTTCTTTTTTTTTGATAATTAAAATGATCAAACTCGTGTGTATGTATATGTTTGCTTGTGTGCTTGTATATATATATTTAAAATAAAATACTTATATATTTAACAATCCACGGAATGACATTTCTCCGGCAATACCCTTCCTCAGCACCGGAAGCCTACGAATAGTATATTCAGCCGTATTTGCAATTAAGAACTATCGCATGTCTCTCTTTCTTTCTTTCCCTCTCTCTCCCTCTCTCTTTCTATGTTAACACTACCAGAGACAATTAGTCGTTTTCCGAAAAAATTATAATAATAATAATAATAATAATAATAATAAAAATAATAATGACAATAATAAACACAAAAAAAATAAAAATAAAAATAAAAATAAAAATAAACAAACAAAAAAAAAGTAAACAAAAATCACGTCGATACCTAAGACCCGCATAGGAATCAAATAAATAATCACACGACTCAAAAGAGTTTACAAATATTTCTCTTCGTACGAAGAACAAACGACAGATATTATTTTAATTATGGCAGTAGATCATTCGTAATCCTGCTATATTTGATTAAATATTAATATTATTTCTGCGTATACAGGCAGTATGATATATTCAGAAGTCTGTTCATCGTTTAACCCATAACTGGCAAGCTTAAGTATGTTAGCTCTCCAAGCGCTCTCCCCACCCCACTCCCCACCCTATTTATCCAGCTCAACTAACCTAATCAACAATTGATTCCCCCCCCCCTAATGTTTTCAGTCTGATTCTTGTTGGATTTAAATTATTTGATTTCTTTTTCGTTCCTTGGAATTTATTTTTAGATTTTCTTTTCCCTTTTTTTTTTTTTTTATTCTTTCTTTTTATCAGACAACTTAAATGGACTCTTTAATTCCCCTCTTCCCCCTCCAATTATATCTTTCTTTTGTTATTTATTTATTTATTTATTTATTTATTTTTTAATTATCTACAAAATATTCTAAACATTTTTATGTGGTCTTATAAACTCCATCATATTATACATTTAATAAAGTTTCCATCGTACCAGTTAAGGATTAAAGAATTCTCAAAGTTGAAGGCACCTTTTGAATAAAATCTAAGTATTTACTAAATGCTACTGTAACACTCGACACCGGTTGTTTTTTTTTTTTTTTTTTTTTTTTTTTTTTTTTTTGTAAACAAGGAAAAGAAAGAAAAAAAACAAAAGGGATAGGCAGACAGACAGACAGACAGACAGACAAATAGATAGATAGATAGATAGATAGATAGATAGATAGATAGATAGATAGATAGATAGAAAATGAGAACAGGAAAAAAAAGTAATAAAAAGTGTGATCTGTTGAAAACTGTGCAATATCACATGTTTAAAGGACAAACGTGCGAGTATATGATGATGTTGCCAGACAAGCAAATAAGGACACCGAGAGC
>NC_062211.1:1580485-1585485 GCF_912470025.1 Vespa velutina
CTAACACTCCTTTTGCACCGTTCGGAAGCACGTAGATAGACTAGAGCGAAGGGGTTTGACGTACTCTCGTCTTCTATGACGGTCTCCCTATCCCAAGGCTAAGCGACAGACGCATCCTCTTCCTCCTCGAGTACCCTCAACAAAGTACTCCGCGAACGTCCTCGTCCAGCTCGAACAGCCAGTCGCCTGATCGTAACCACGACGACCGACATCGTCCTTAACGCGTACTCGCCTCGACGGACGGACGATTACTGTCGATTATTCCTTCTGTCGCACGTAATCCAACGACGCTAGCGCCATCACACGTAGGACGACGGAAATGTTCTCCTTTGCTTTGGCGCATGCGCAGCTATCCCGCCGACGCTTCCCCACCATTCCCTCCGGCTACACTCCCACTCTTCCTACCCATCCTTCGCGTCCCCCACTCCACGTCGCGCCACCTCGCGTTTCCCAATTTCGAGTTCGTTAAGTGTTTCTCTCACTCGCGCCTCGTCCGGCGCGTCGGTATGTTGCTGTGGTGAGGAGAGGTGAATAGGAATGACGAGGGAGGAGGTAGCGAGGAAAAGTACAAGGAGGTTCGTATCGCTTGCACTCTGTTCGATTGTATGCAGGCTTCCACTCTTCTAGAGAGTACTACGTAGAAAAAAGAAAAAGAAAGAGAGAGAGGGAAAATGCGAGCGAGTATTATACGGATAGAGAAAAGTGCGAGCTTGTTCTATGTTTTACTTTCCCCCTCCTTCGCTTCCACCTTCTCCTCCTTCTTCTCCTCCGCCACCACCACCATCGCTCCTCCCATCTTTCTCATTCCTTTTCCTTTCTTTTTTTGTTTTCCATTCTCTCTTGATTATCGTGTTGTTATTTTACTTTTTTCTTTTTTTTTTCTCTCTTTATTGGATTTCTTTTTTATATATATATTGTCTGTATTTTCTTCCTTTTTTTCTTTTTTTTTTTTTTTTTTTTTTTGCTTTTCGTTTCTTTCGTTTGTTTTACCGCTTTCGTAGCTCGTCGAAAGTTTTTTACGATTAAAAGAGGGCAATTGTGAAAATTCGTGTTGTACGATTATACCGTATTAATTTCAAACGAATTTTTTAATATTAATTTCACATTCTTTCTCGATCACATATGTTCTATGTTATCTTGAAAAAAAAAAAAAAAAAAAAAGAAAAAGAAATATTGAAAAAAGAATATCCATAGGATATCTACATATGTATCTATCTCAAAGAGCGTATGAATCATTTCTATGGTGTCGCTACACGGTTTTGTATATTCCCAGGTCAAAGTGTCAGCGACATTAATATCTTATGTACATCTGCATAGAGAGAGAACTCGTTAAACATATCCGAGATAAAAACCATCATACGCGACATAATATATATATATATGTATATATGTATATGTATTCACGCACACAAATATATACATTTAGAAAGACACAAATATATATATATATATATATATATTATGTTGCGTATAATGGTATATATATATATATATGTTTTCAAATGTACATATTTCTCTTCATGCGGCATAGAGACCCGGTCTGTATGTTCCGATGATGGGAAAGAAAGAAAGAAAGAAGTTTTTGGTGGGGATTGGTGAGGGGGGAGTGGGAGGAAGAAGAAGAAGAAGAAGAAGAAAAATAAAAAAAAAAGGAGGAATTGGTGGAGAGGAAGGAGGAACAGGTTTTGTATTCCCTCCACGAAGCGTGACGTTACTACAAGATCATTTGGTTGTAGAGGAGTGAACGGAGTGTGCAGGAACCACCCACGCGGCAAATACAGAAGAAGAAAAGTAGAGAAAGACAGAGAGAGCTAAATCGCACGCTTTGCGGTTTCTCTAACGCGTAACGGCGTTCACGAAAAGAGAGAGAGAGAGAGAGAGAGAAATGATGAATTTTTTTTTTATATTTTGATTCTCATTGAACATTGACGAAAATCTAATCCAATAGAAAATTCTCGTCAATAAACGTTTTACTATTTAAACTGATCATATAAATCGTATATAATTAAATTATAAGATAATATAATAAATAATCGCTTGAAAAATAAGTCCCGTGTTCCTGTTTGTTTACTGTTTGTAGAAAAAAAAAAAAAAACGAAAAAAAAAAAGGAGCAAAATGAAAAGGGAGAAATAAAAAAGAAAGAAAGAGGAAAAATAAACAACAAGATGACAAATATCGTTATAATATGTGAACGCGTATCATTTGAAAAATTTAAATTTGAAATTGTTATACCTCCCCCTCACCCGCCCCCTCCCCTCCCCTTCCCCCGTCCACGAAGGATATATACAAACCAATGCTCATTTTTCTTTCACGCGGAAGCATAAGTTATATTTAAAACTCATAGCCAAGATTATAATATAAGCTTTCTGTCGTAAAAGAATTTATATAGTTAGACGTACACATATTTATCTTGTTTAACCAACGAGAATATTATATACGAACGATGTAAATTCATTTTTCATTTCGTAATGAATGCAAAATCATGAGGAAGGATTCATTCACGCTTATCGAGTTTTGTGTCGTCATTTCTCTCTCTCTCTCTCTCTCTTTCTCTCTGTCTCTGTCTGTCTCTGTCTCTGTCTCTGTCTCTGTATTGTGTATGACGTGAACGTGAAAAACTATCTTCCATCGAGAATTCCATAATTTTATGTAACATCGAAATATATATTATTTATATAATCTAGAAATTCCCATTATGTATTACGATATATAATGCGTATATGGCCATGAGAAAGTAAATAAAATATATATATATATATATGTAAGTACCACCTTACATTTTATTGTTACGTATTAATATTGTATCTGATTGCTGACAACTGGATTCTTCATGGATACGCAGTAAATAATATCCTATCTTAAGATTTGCATATATATATATATATATATATATATATATATATATATATATACCGTTGTAATCATGTAATCATGTAATTAATTTCATTCGTAGACGACTCATATATTACTACCTACGTTACGTTATAATTAATTCATAAAAAAGCAACGACGATCGTTGGATTCGTTGTGGCCCACGTTGTTGAGATAATTGCGTTGTTTTGATAAAAAATGAAAAAAAAAAAAAAATGAAAAAAAAAGAAAAGAAAAAAAACAAAAGAAAAAAAAAGAAATAAGGAAAGAACCATTCAGTGTACTCGAGAATATAGATGATCATATTTTTTTGCGACGTACAAATATATATATATATATATTCATGTGTATATGTATATGTATATGTATATGTTCCTTCGACTCGGAAGAAAAATAGAAATATATCGAGATACACGTGCTATAAGGAGATATAGTATGAAAAAACCCGTTGCAAATGCATTAGCCAAGTTTGTTACAAACGTCGGATTACATTTGACCCAGTTAAAGAACGAACGAACGGTGGTATATAAATATTACCGTGGAATATAAATGCGGATCAACGAAATTACAATTGCATTCATTAATACGTATCCGTAGGTATGTGAATAAGTAGATAGGTCGTTCACGTTACTATTATTAAAACAACGTAATATATATATATATATATTGTATATGTTTCTAATTTTAATTGACCAATCGTACGATTAAATTTTCATTGCTTAGCCAACGTGAATCGTCGTCTACTTTCACGGAAAAAATTCTATACTTACCACAGTTTGATGGCGAGATGGAAAGAGCAATCGCGAAATAGAACCTTGAAAAGCCAAGTTATACGATATTCTTGACGCATAGTGATTCATAGTCGATTGGTTTGACGTAATCATACTTCAACTACCAGATTGGTAATAGCAATAGTAGATCCAACCACTACGACGTTTTACCTTTATTCGCGTTGACGCTTCCGCTCCTACAAATATGGACGAAACATGTACAGTTAGTTGATCTAACGAACGATTACGCCACCGGCGAAATCGACTACAGGAAAAATTTTATGTCTTAATCTAGATCAAAATATTCATGCAATTTTTATACGATCTTATTATATCGAATATCAACATTTTAATGTTTCGAAAAAAAATGGTTGCACGTAATGTTAATTATTTGATAATATCTATTAATTATATATATATATATCTTTTTACGTATGAAATCGCCACAGCTATAAGTACCTAACAAAAAAATATAAATGATATTAAGAAGAAAATATAGAAGTAATGATAACAAAATTAACTCCATTACAAAATTAATAACATGAAAAAAAAAAAAAAAAAAAGGTTTGCAATAATTGATATGTCGATAAAAGAACGCTCTACTATTACGGCGGAGTTAGATAGTCGGTAATATTTTATCGATTAAATTAATGTTATCGACGAAATGGTTTAGTCGATAATGTTTTATTAATTAAATTAATATTACCGATCGACTTAGAATTATTGATAAAACAGGGCAGAGCAAACATAGAACACGATTGAATAGGAAAAAATAAGAATGAAAAGGATCGAATAGGATCGATAAAGATGATTGAAAAGAATCGAAATAGAATCTAATTAAATAAAATAGATTTTATTTTGATAATTTTAACTTTATTGGTATCGTATGTCTCTGTTTTATCGATTAATCTAACTAGATCGATAATAGTCACTCTCTGTCTTTCCGATAATTTTAGTTTAATGAGACTTCAGTCATTTGAAGAGTCAAACGTATCGAAAAATTGACGAACAGATAGATAATTACATTATCGAGATCGATAGATAAACGTTATCTTATATCATAAATTATATTCACATAAGCCACGCCTAGCCTTGTTGCATAAACCACACCAATTTCCCAATCCATAAACTGCAGCCGTCACGACTCTAGAAATCTATGTCCCTCCCCCTCATTGATAATAATCGAGAAAAAAAAAGATGAAGTATAGAGTATACTATTCATATACTATTGTCATATTACCTAGGAGAGATAGAAAATTGAGATTTTATAGAATTTTTTTTTCTTTTTTTTTTTTTTTTTTTTTCTTCGAAAAACATTATTTAACAAACAATAAGAATACAAATTGTCACTGCGTATT
>NC_062211.1:1590485-1630485 GCF_912470025.1 Vespa velutina
AATGAAGTCAATGTGAGATAAAGAATAGTTTATTATTATTATTATTATTATTATTATTATTATTATTATTATTATTATTATTATTATTATTATTATTATTATTATTATTATTATTGTTATTGTTATTTAAATATGTGTAATAAGTAATAACAAACAAAGAAGTAATACATTGTCGCTATTATTAATATGTAGATATTTATATACTATATTATATTACTTTATACTTCTTTTTGTGTGTGTATTGAATAATTATACTTCTTTTTTTTTTTGTATGATATATGTTGTGTTAAATAATTAAAAAAAAGAAAAAAGATTAATAATATATTATATACAATATTTATAATATATTAATTAATAATATAATAATAATTAACAAATATTTAATTTATTATTATTATTATTATTATTATTATTATTATTATCATCATCATCATTTAATATATTAATAGAAATAAAAAATTTCGTCGTACTATTTAAAATAGAAAATTAAATTTTTTAGAAATATTTCATAGAGAAAAAAAAAAAATATATATATATATATACATATATATATATATATATATGAAATATACTTCCAAGAAAATAAAAGACAAATAGAAAACAAATAAAAATCTTCATAGAATCGTCGGGAGCTTTACAACTTCCGCTTCTAGTTTTACTTCTCAAATATGTGTATATATATATGGATATGTATCATATACAAGTTTTATTTCATCTTATCTCGTAAAACGATCGATATACATAGTCGAGAATCTCGGTTCGTGTAAGTACTCACTTACCTTACGTTCGATTTTTTCATTTGTTCAGTCAAAAATTTCTTAATATCCATTTACTAATATTTAACACACGATATTCATTATATATTAGTTATATATATGTATATATATATATATATATATATATATATGTGTGTGTGTGTGTGTGTGTATTAGATAAAACAAAATGTTAAATAAATAAATAAATAAATTAATTAATAAATAAACAGTTAATTAATAATCATGAATACTAGTCGGTTTATGTTTCTGATTAAATATTAAATAAAAATCACTTCTATTTATTAATTAACATTAAGTATAATATTTCGTGAAATAAATAGATCAATATATATATATATATATTTTTTTTTTTTTTTTTTTTTTTAAGTAGTATAAATAATTAAACGTCAGTATTATGCCAATCAATCAGATTACTTACCGATATTTTATTATATTATATATACTGATTTTATTTAATTCAATTCTATCTGATTTAATAAAATTAATCGGACGTTTAAAAATACACGCTGATGCAATTAATACCAACAGCCGTATGAGATTTAATATTAAGTTCTTAAAACTTTTTTCGTGATTTAATTTCCTTCTTCTTTGTCTTTCTCTCTCTCACACACATACATACACACACACACACACACTCTCTTTTTCTGAATATGTATTATATAGTACAGTCGTATATTATTCGTTAGAGAGGGATTGTACTTTATGATACGGTTTCGTATTTGACTTTCATTTTTTTTTTTCTTCTTTTTTTTTCTTTTTTTTTTTTTTTTAACGCTTGACACATCCAAACGGAATTTAGTGTCCCTTCCTTTCTTCGGATTACGCGAACTAAGGCAGATTAGATAAAGTGGAAGGTCTACGACGATAGACATTTCTGTTTCTTTCTCTCTCTCTCTCTCTCTCTCTCTCTCTCTCTCTTTACCTTTTTCTTTTTTCTTTTTCCTTTTTTTTTTTTCCACAAATTTCCGAATTCAATCATAAGAATTATCGATGAGCTATAATAAATAAAATAAAATGAAATGCAATAAAATAAAATAAAATAAAATAAAATAAAATAAAATAGTTTTGGTGATTTCGGACAAATATATTTTTAGGAAATAAAAATGAGAGAGAAAGAGAGAGAGAGAGAGAGAGAGAGAGAGAGAGAGAGAGAGAGAGAGAGAGAGAGAGAGAGAGAGAGAGAGAGATAAATAAAAAAGTTTGATCGAATAATCGAATTTCCATAGGAAATACTTTTGTTTGTCATTACTTTCTATGTATTTCATATCAGTATATATGTATTTATGTTTGTTCTATGTACGTATACGTATACATATGTATACGTTAAATGCCAGGAGATATCAAGGCGCGTATGATAAAGCCACTTACGGTATAAATACGTACTCTGTATGTATCCAGTGTCAGGAGAGGAGTACAAAGCACTCGGTGACTTCGACCGAAAGGGAAGTTAGCACGATGAAACGCTACGTTGTGTGTTACCTAAATGCATCCACGAACAGTGGTGGTGAACTCCTTGATGTGGATGTCACGTAGTACAAACCACACGAAGAACCGATTCGGTAAACGGATGTTGTTTAAGAGTATCCGTTCTCTTAAAATTCTTATTCTCCGAGAAGAGACAAAGAAAAATAGGGATAGAAAGAAAGAGATAAAGATAGAGAGAATGAGAGAGAACGAGAGAGAACGAGAGAGAGAGAGAGAGAGAGAGAGAGAGAGAACATCAACAACAATAACAATACAAATTTAATATAATATAATATAATATGTTATACGTCTGCATTATTTTTTTTTTTTTCTACTTTTTTCACTTTTTTATTTATTCCTTTTCATTTATTTATTTATTTGCTTATTTATTTCTTTATTTTTTTTTCTTTTTTTTTTACTTTTCATTTATTTATTTAGTTATTTCTTTTTATTTATTTATTTATTTATTTATCGAATTTTTTTTATTTATCTTCTTATTCTTTTATCCTTTTTTATTGTTTCTATTTATTTAGTTACTTTATCTATTTATTTGGTTATTCTTTTTTTTCTTCTTTATTTTGCTTTTATTCATTTAAAATTTGAATGAAAAAAAAAAAAAAATAATAAAATAAATAAATAAACGCGTTTTATTCGTTTAGTTGAAATATGAATTTATAAGGAAGCTCGATATATTTATTTATTTATTTATTTATTTATTTATTTATTAAGATTAACTATGAATTTATTAAAAATGAAAAGGAATATCTACGCGATACGTTCGTTTAATTAAAATTTGAATTTAATAAAGAAACGTGATTTATTTATTTAATTGAAATATGAATTTATTAAAAGCAAAAGGAAAAAGAAAGAAGATAAAAGAAATCATATGAATTTATTTATTTAATTAAAATGCGAATTGAAAAGAGAGGAACGATATTTTTACAATTTAGTTATTTTATATTATTAATGCGTTTGATGTTATTTTTTTTATTTATAGAACTTTTTTAATTATAATAATAATAATAATAATAATAATAATAATAATAATAATAATAATAATAATATTAATAATAATAATAATAATAAAAAATAATAATTTCTCTATGTAATGATTTTTATTTGTACGAGGATTTTTAAATTAATTGAAATGATATCGAATTAGATAAATAATAAACACGATATATATATACACACACACACACACACACATATACATATACTTATAGTGATATATTTTCAAGATATTTCTAATCATGATCACTGACTGATACGTCATCTTAACATTTCGAATTACAAAATATTTAATAATTTACAATTAGATACGATTTATAACAGTGGTTCTCAACGTGAAATAACTACGCTTTTATTATTTTTAAGATTATGCGAAAAAGAATTGTATAATCCATAACTACAAATCATTTTTTCTTTTTCTTTTTCTTTATATATATATATATATATATATATATATATATATATATATATATATATATTATGCAAATACAATTTAGAAAAATTGATTGCTAAATGACAAGTCAGAAAAAAAATTAGATTATCCTAGAAAATGACATGCGACCATTCACACAATCACACACGCATATCAGCGTTTCCCAAACGTTACCTACGATGGATCATCTTAAGTAATCTTAAAATTTTGATCTATCAACTTGATTATCATATAAGATGAATAAATCATCAATAATAAAAAAATATTAAAGGAGTGAGAAAAAATAAAAATAAAAAAAAAAAAAAAAGCGAACAAACAAACAAACCTTTACTTTTCCATATTTATTACGTAATGCACAAAAGTGATAATATTAATATAAATTAATATTAATTATTAATATAAGTTTGGGAAACTCTGACACACACACACGTACACACATACAAAAATACATACACATGTACACGTACATACACATACATACATACATATGGAATACTTATTTAGTTTTTCTCACGTAGGATTAGATCTATTTAAAAAATGGTGTTCGACTTAGGAATGAACGGAGAACGTGAAAGAAGTCCGAGGGACTTGGAATGAGTATTTCTCACTCTTTCACTCTCTCTCTCTCTCTCTTTCTCTTTCTCTCTTTCTCTCACACTCTCGTACACACTCGTATATACTCTCTCTTTCTCAGATGCACGTAGAATGAGTCATGAGAGGCATCCTAGCGGTTGTTCCGCCTTCCTTGGAATTTCGTCTCATCCTGGAGAGTCAGTCGGTGTCGAATGGACGAATTCCTATTCCCTGTGAGAAGACGATTCAAGATGACGTGACCCATACACATATATATACACAAGCACGTGAACGCGCACATATGTTTATATATACATATATATGTGTGTGTGTATGTGCGTACGTATGTATGTGTATATATATATATATATATATATATATATATATAGAGAGAGAGAGAGACAATTCATACATATATACATAAACCATAGATCTCTTTTCGGACAGGTTAAAATGGCGCGTCTATGGTAATGAACGGAGTTAATTATTTCCTCCCGTTGTTAGGTGTCGTCGACCTCCCTGAGAATAACCTCTCGGAGTCGCACTTAGTTGGCTCGTTTTATGAAACTTTCGACCTCGAATCGACACCACGATTTTTCGCCTTCTATAAAAAAAAAAAAATAAAATAAAAGAAAAAAAAAAACACGACGACCGACAGTATTATGTGCAAGGAAAAGAAAAAGAAAAGGAGAAAGAGAAAGAGAAAGAAAGAGAAAGAGAGAGAGGGAGGGCAATGAAAAGGAAGTATTTAGAAATTATAGAAATATTCGAATCGATTCGATTTATTTTTGTGATAAATATAAATCCTCGTGATGCAACGAATTATTTTTAGATAACGTATGGATTTGATAAAAAAAGAAAAGGAATTGATATAGTAATAGAAAATTTTTCTAAATATATGCATGTGTCTCTCTCTCTCTCTCTCTCTCTCTCTCTCTCTCTCTCTCTCTCTCTCTCTCTCTCTCTGTCTCTCTCTTTCTGTGTATATGTATGTGTGTATATGTGTATTTGTATGTTAATATTTCTGACAATATTTCTAATCTACAAAGATTTATATAATTAATATTAAAGATTTATATAATTAATAATAAATATAAATTGATTGCACTAATATATTTATTATTTTACTATTATTTATCAATCTAAATTATCATATTATATATATATATATATAGTAATAAATTAATATAATAATGAATATAATAAATATATATATATATAATATAATAATAAATAAAATATATATATATTTATATATTTATATATTTATAAAAAGAAAATTTCAAGGAATAATAAGATTACGTGAGAGAAATAGTTAAATTCAAATACATTATATATATATATATATATATATATATATACACATATAAGTACATACGGATGCAAGTCCAGGGCAGCTAAGCTTCTTAAGAGGGAGCTTACAACTTGTTGTCTCGTTAAACTTTCCGTCACGTAATTAGACACTGGGTTTCGTACCTCACAAACGACACTTTATTATCTCCCTATATTTTCTTATGTAAGCTCGAATATGCAAGCTTCTCTCTTTCTCTTTCTCTCTCTCTCTCTCTCTTGCACACACATACGTCGTTGCATTTTTACAAACACCTTAATACATATACACACAAACAAATATAGACAAACATTCAACAAATATCAAACTCATTTTAATAATATTCAATTTTCGCGTTGCAAGTTTTGAAATATTTCAATTTTTTTTTTTTTTTCTTTTTTTTTTTTCTTTTCAATAATAAAATTTTGTATATATATATATTTATAAATAAATTTTGTATATGAATTTATGAATGCATCGAAAAATCAAGAGCCATTAAGGAAAAAAGAAAAAAGAAAAAAGAAGAAAGAAAAAAGAAAAAGATTTCTTTCATCGAGAGACGTGTTGAGACGTATGAAGGGTTCGAAAAAAAATCAGACATAAAGATAAGAAGACGTGCAATTTTTTGGAAGGCAGGTGCATCGGTCACGCGCCTTATGCACCTGCATCGTGACCGTGACACCTGCGCGTCAGCTGCCATATATATATATATATATATCTTTTTTTTTTGCTTCATTTATTTATTTCTTCTTTCTTTTTATTTATTATTTTTTTTTTTTTTTCATGAATCAGCACAAGACGATTTTTAATTCGCGAATATTTTCTTTTTCAAATTTTGATGAAACATTTTATATACGTTTAAATAAATCGTAATAATAATGGCCGCGTTTATTTATTACGCAAATACATACATATATATATATATATATACATACATACATGGTACATAAGGCAATACTTTTGCAGGCTCTTAAATACTTGAAATGTTAAATCCGCAAGCCCCTACGAATGATTCGTTTCCGGGGGTGGAGGTGCGGGTTTGGAATAGGGTAAAGGGGGTGAGATGGAGTGAGGTATCATTTAAACGATGGAACGATTGTTTTGAACAATCATGAACGTGATCTCGTAGAATGAACCGAAATTGCACTATCCCTCTTACCTACGTGTATAAATGTCCAAACGAGTGGGACTAAAAGCACCCTCGATCATTAACCACCCTCGTTCTTCAAACTCCTTCCATCAATGTCTATTTCTCTTATTCTTCCTTTATTCATTTTTTTGTTTCATTTAAACGATCCCTTTTCCACGTTCACGTTTTTATAAATTATAATATTATTGCATCATTGAAAATGGTATTTAATTAATTTTATTGTTTTATTATGATACGCGAACAATAAAACATTAGTTTTAAACAATTCCATTTGTTATATACAACGTTAATTTTTTTTCTTTCTTTCTTTTTTATTTTATTTCTTTCTTTTTTTTTTTTTTGACGTTCTCGTAAGCCTATTTACAATATCAGAATATTTCGTTAATTCGCACGTTTTAATTGTACTAAAATTTATATTACAATAAATTTATGATATAATACAATGTATGATATGTAAATTATTATATCGAAGATAGAAGGAATATTATCGTATTATAAAAATATAATATAGTAACAAGCAATATCATGATAAATTACAAAAAAATAATACTATTTAGTATAATAAATACATAAACACACACACACACACACACACACACACACACACACATGTATATGTTGAGAAAGTTTAACCTAAAATTTCTAAGAATTCAAAAAATTAATTGGTAAATTTTTTCGTCACTGTAAATCGAAAAGAAGAAAAAAGAAAAAAAAAAAAAAGAAAGAAGAAAAATGAAAACCAATAAACAAAAATCTAACATATCTACGATTAATTACAATTGTGATCGTATAGATTGAAAATAAACATTGATAACAATTGATTTTATTTATTGATAAGAGAAAGAAGATTACGATAAAATTATTACATGTATATACGTATGTACATACATGTGTATATTATGTACATCTGTGTACTATGTATTCAATCGACTAAGATTTAAATGTCAATCTTCCTTGTAATACCAGTAATACCAATCAGTTGGTTAACAGGTGGTCTGTTAGACAATATCTCGATATTCCTTTGATTTTCACCTTGCCAATTCAATCCAGTAGAGGAGCTAGCCTGTTATATAGTTATCACTATTATCATCGATTTTATCACGACATTGGTCATTCTTCCGTATGCATCATATACTATTTATTCCGTGATAACGAACTTGAATGCAATTTTAATGAAACATTTTCTTTTAATCACTTTTTATTTTTATTCAATTTATTGTCAGAGATAACGCGCGTATTCCACGATTCAATTATCAGAGATTTTATAATCTTTCTTTTTTTTCTTTTTTCTTTTTTTTTTCTTCTTTTTTTTTTTTTTTTGTTTAAACCTAATTAGAAACTTTACTCCGTACTGCTTATTTCATTGGATTTATAATTTTTCGAAATTTTTAATATATATTAACAAAAATCGTATTATTATTATTATTAATAGTATATATATATATATATTATTATTATAAATAATTAATAATAATAATAGTAATAATAGTAATATTTCATAATTATTTATATGAACAAATCGATGTTACTTTAATTTTTTTTTTCTTTTTTTCTTTCTTTTTTTTTTTTTTTTTACATATAAAATAAAATGGTCGGTTTGAATGACGTTCTGTTAAAATTTATAAAAATATATCCATGTTCCATTGATCGATATATATATATAGTTAGAAATATGTACTAATAATGATCTTGTATAATATATCCTGCTTTATTTATTTTTTTTCTTTTTTTCTTTTTTTTCAGGCTCAAGCCCCGAGTTCGGGGTGGCGGATATGACGGTCATCAGCGATATCGACGAGACCGGCATCAATCGGAATCTTCAAGTCCGATACGAGAGGGACCAGATATATGTATCCTTTTTCTTTTTCTTTTTCTATCTCTTTCTTTTTTCCTTTCTTTCTTTCTTTCATTCTTGACTGGTTCTTCTTCACTGCTGATTTCTTCAGAATGTACGAGTACAAGGGCGAATATATATATATATATAATGAAAAGAAAGGAAAGGGAAAGGAAAGGAAAGGAAAGGAAAGAAAAAAAAAAATATCGAAGAAGGAAGAAATCGTCTCGTAAATAGTCTATAGAAATGGTGAATCGTAAGAGACGTTCTTTAAGTATGTATAACATCAAACTCTCACAAAATCCTACTTTTACTCTTTTCGGAAGTATTTAAAGGATTGCGCCACTCTCTCTCTCTGTCTGTCTCTCTTTCTCTCTCTCTCTCTCTCTCTCTCTCTCTCTCTTACTTACTCTTTCTTATATAGGAGTTAAAAAAAAAATTCTTTAGGAAGACACGAGTATCGTGACGTGAAAAGGATCAAGAAAATAAAAAAGGAGGGTTAGTGTGTGAGGAGGGATGAGTTAGATAGATGGTGATAATGGTGAGGGTGTGGTGTACGAGGATAGGAGTGATATAAAAAGATGATTATTCACGAGAGTATATCGAATGTATTTGTATTTCAAAATGTATGTCACGTTTTATGATACGAATAATTTCGATACGTACAAAACGTTAGTCGACATTAATATTTAAACGTTTAAAAATTTTTCGATCTATCCAAAGAAAAGAAGAGTATGTATATATTTTTTTTTTTTGATAATCACGATTATAATGTTAATATCATATGAGATTTTTAATTTGTTCTTCTAATGAAAATTCAAAGTCACGATGTAATACGTTTCATAAGTATCCATAGATGTAATATCGTAAAATGTCATCGATCATACAAAATTGTACAATAATTTCTTTTTTTTCAAATTATTCATTGAAATATTTAATTAATTAATTGATTGATTGATTGATTGATTAATTAATTAGAACAAGGATAGGACGTTCTTTCGTAAGAAAAAAGATTAAAGATTATTTCATTTAAGGTTTTACCGGAAGTCGGGTATTTTTTTTCCCTCTCTTCAAATATCTTACAATTGAAATAATGAAACTATTCTTAACACACACGCACAAACATTTCATTATATTATTATTTAAATATATATATATTTTTTGTTATTGTTCCAAAGAAAAAAGATATAAAGCTGGATATTTATTTATTTTTAATTTATTAAAATTAGATAAAAAAAAAAAAAAAAGAAAACAAACAAATCAGAAATTTTCTTACATATATATATATATATATATATATATATATTTATTTATTTATTTATATACATATATATCTAAATTTGATTGAAAGAAATTTGATTGTAAGAAAGGGTTGAAGTAGAATGAAATAGAATAGAATATAACAAGATAGGGTAGAATAATAGAATGAAAGAAAAGAAGTTGGAAATAAGGAAGGAATATAAAGTAAAAGCAGGAAAAGAGGAAGAGAGAGAGAGAGAGAGAGAGAGAGAGAGAGAGAGTGAGAGAGAGATAGAAAGAAAGACGTATGAATTTTGTAGGGGTGGGGCATTGCTCCCGGGTTAGTTGGTTGCCATGGCAACAACCCCAGTCAGCTGGTGAACCACCCCAGGGCCAGACCCATTCATCTCCTCGTTGGTTTGCCGACCCAACGACCGACACCGACGACCCACTGTCGTTTTTGCTTCCCGTCAACCCCTTTCCAACCCCCTCCCCTTTCCTACGTCCCTTCCGTCATCTCTCTCTCTCTCTCTCTCTCTCTCTCTTTCTCTCTCTGTCTTTTTTTCTCTTTCTCTCTCTTTCTCATTCTTCGATTGTAAATGACAATTTATATCGTGTAAATTGAATATATCAATATATATATATATATTATATATACATAGAGAGACAGAGAGAAAGAGAGAGAGAGAGAGAGAGAGAAAGAGAAAGAGACAAATCAATTCTCTTTTTTTTTTTTTTTTTTAGAAATTATGTGAAGAAGATATGTGTGTGTGTGTGTGTGTGTAATATATCCAATATATATAATTTCTAAATAATTAATACTTTATCAATTATATATTTATCTGTTAATATAATATAATAATTTGATTGGATTATATTTGATTTAAATTAATTCTTTAATAAATTTCAATTCATTTTTAATTATTTCTATTAATATTACGGTTAATTATCAAATTGAAATATAATATTCGGCTATTATGTTATTCGAACAGATCGGGATTTGAATATCATTCGTTTCTAATGTAGGATTAGTCGAATAATCGATATTTAAAAATGGGAATTATATAGAGAGAAAAAAAATCCCGTTTCGACTGTTCGATTCGATAAGATCGTTTAAAGTAATTCGTTAATGAATATTTCCTCATGTGAGCGGCGAATTATTGTTTTAAACGCGTCCGTTTCACAATAGGAGAAAAAGAGAGAGAAAGAGAGAGAGAGAGAGAGAGGGGGGCGTGTAGGTAGGTAAGTAGGTTGCATTTGTGTGTATGTGTGTGTGTGTGTGTGTATACGTGTTATCACAGAGATCGTTCAGAGAAGTCATCATAGAGATCTAAAGAAATTGAGCTAACAAATTTTTTTCCCTCATCTTCTTTGTAACTCACTTTTGTTAGTTTTGAGCCGTACTCGAAAATCTATGAGTTTGATATTAAAAATCATTTTTTTTTCTTTTCCTCTTTTTCTCTTCTTTTCTTTCTTTTCTTCTCTCTCTCTCTCTCTCTCTCTCTCTCTTTTTTTTTTTTTTTTTTTTTTTTTTTTTTTTTTTACGTATATATTTAACTTTTAATTAATCGGCAGGGAAAAGCAGATTGATTTTTAATATCAATTTGGGGAAATTTATTAATTCTCTCGGTCCTGCTACGCATACGCATACGCACACACACACACACACATATTTTATGTTTATATAAGATATCCTTTAATTTATTAATAAAAGTATATATATATATATGGTGTGTGTGTGTGTATTTGTTATCCTTATCGGTCCGATATGAGTATGACTGGCATTTTTTGTTTTACTTGATTTTTATCTTATTTTCTTTTATTATATTCCTTTTTATTTGAAAAAGCTTTCATCTCATTAATAAAAATTTCTTAAAGAAAAATAAAAGCAATGGTTATAAAAATTCAAATTGACACGTTCCTTCAACTTCTTCTTCGTCTTTTTCATCTTCGGTCATCTTTTAACTATATAAATACGTGCATACGTACAAACATACATACGCACACGTACACACACATATGTATAAATACATATACATATATATATATATATATATACACACGCATATAGGCGAATAGGAAACAGTAGGACAGATACTTGGAGGTAGAAAGGGGTGGTAGCAGTGCGCTCTCATTAACTTCTCGCTAGCAAAAGCGCTCTTAGCCGGCTTCAATTGCTTTCGTCGAGTAGAACGAGCTCGCCCACCTTTTAGCGCAACTAAAAGAGAGACAGAGAAAGAGAGAGAGAAAGAGAGAGAGAGAGAGAGAGAGAGAGAGAGAGAAATACGAGGGTCAGAAAACCGGATGTACAGTGAGTCTCGAGAAGCTAGCATATCCCGTGTTTACTGAAGCCGTCGAAGCGAAGAAATTGGGCCATGACAGGGTGCAAAGGGTTAAGAAAGAGAAAGAGAGAGAGAGAGAGAGAGAAGAACGGGACAAGGAAAAAAAGATTGAGGGTAGTCGAGAAATATTAAGGGTGAACATTCGAACATTGCATTTTTTTCTTTCAAAGTTTCTCGAAATAATACTCTTATCGCACGACACTAACATATCACTTTTCTTTCGGATTATTTTACATTAGATCCATTGACAAAGAGTTAAAGATCATGTTAAAGATATAATTTTATAATTCAGTGAATGGGGATGTGGTAGTTTAGGGAAAAAAAAAAAATTACAATGGAAAACAAAAAAAAGGCAAACCAATCAACGATCGTTTTCATCATAGTTCATCGCTCATGATCGTTCTATTGTATCTAATTAATTCATAATTAATTGTGTTCCAATTGTCAAGTAGATCTTTTGGAACATCAAAATTGGAACGTCATTGATTTATGACGTCAATGTTACATATATTGTAGTAATATAATTTATAAACAAACATATACATATATATATATATATATATTTATTTATTATTTATTATATGCTGGTCAAAAGTTCTTAAGTGATATTAAAAATTAATTATACCTTCTTGAGATTAACCTTTGAATTTTGCAGTTAGGCTTGCAGATAATGATAAAAAAAGAACAAAGATTAGGCTAAAATTAGTTCGAAAAATAATAATTAATTTTTACAATGACCTTTAAATCTTTCGGTTTTTAAAATCTTGCGACGTATATTGATCAATAAAAAAAAAAAAAAAAAAAAAAAAAAAAAAAAAAAAAAAAAAAAAAAAAAAAAAAAAAAAAAAAAAACAAGAAAAAAGAAAAATAAAAAAGAACGATACACCGAACAAATTAAAAATTTCATTGGTACGTATCTACTATTCTTTTTTATTCTTTCTTTTTCTTTTTCTTTTTTTTTTTTCCCCTTTCTTCTTCTTCTCTTTTTTTCCTTTCGATCGTGCTCGAAATATTTCATTTTTACGTTATACGTTCATAGAGTATCGTTCTGGGGGCTTTCGTCGTACCCCTAAAATGTCACAGAAGGGTAACCGTTATGGATATATTATCCCCTCCCCCTCCCCCCTACCTCTTCTCCTCTATTCTTAACTCGTACCATTCTCTGAGTCATCCCCCCAAATAACCATCGCACGTCTGACGTCATACCAAATCTAACTTGCATCCCTTATTCCCCAAGTTCCATACCACCCACACCACTTTGTTCATCGTTTTACTTAACATAAGTATATCTTTATCTTTATCCAGGGACTATAATCTCTCTCTCTCTCTCTCTCTCTCTCTCTCTCTCTCTCTCTCTCTCTCTCTCTCTCTCTCTCTCTCTCTCTCTATCTATCTATCTATCTATCTATCTCTTTGTCTACCTTAGGAACTTCTATTGATTTGACTCACTTAGGAACTTTTGGCCCGCCCTATGTAAATTGCATGAGTGTGTGTGTGTGTGTGTGTGTGTGTGTGTGTGTGTGTGTGTGTGTGTGTGTGTGTGTGTGTGCGTGCGCGCGCGCGCGCGGATGGGTGTAGATGTAAATGTGTCTATATATTCCTTAACATAGATCATTAAAATGGATTCACGCAGACATACACAGGATCCATACTCGTAGCTGTAAATCCCTACAAGGAGGTCGACTTTTATACGAACGTAAGTTTATCACAATGTTTATTATTATTATTATTAGTTTCTTTTTTTTTTTTCTTTTAATCCCTTTTTTTTTTTAATTTATTCAACATTATGACAGTCATTTTAACGATATCGAATGTAAATATCTGTTAAATTTAATCAGTGACATGGATTTAACGTTCGAGGTTATTCACGCATCGTTAAATATATTTCAGGACTTTAAACAAATGCATTTAAAAAATAATAATATTTTCTCGTGACGATGTAAATGCAAAAAAAATAATATTAATTAAATACGATTATGATAATAAATATAGAATTAAATAATTATGTATAATCGTTATCGAAGATATCGAATTAAATTTATTTTATGCGATATAAATTTATATCGTCGTGTGAAGAGAGGAGGGAGACGGGGTAAAGAATGCCGAATGTAAAAGATCACGTAAATCTCAGTCGCTGTTATTAATGATAAGTTATTATAAAATCGTTGACGGGATGATTAAAGTGGAGAGAAACAAAATAAAAAGAAAAAGATAAAAGAAACAGGAAATTTAATTTTAGGCAGGATTGATATAAAAAAAAATGTCTCGCGTATATATATATATATATATATGTACATGTATACGTCAATGCGAAATTATTTGTGCATTTCCGGTTTTAACAGACTACTATTAACCGGAAGTGTCGTCAAAGAATAGTAAATACAATGCCCGGATAGAAGTAAAGAAAATTGTTCCATAGTAAGTACTTATCAAGGTTATCGATCGTCGATCGATAAGCCGCTATAGATTCTTTTGTTATATCGTACAAAAAAATTATAATTATAGCATTTGCTTACGATCGTTATAATATTAATTGTTAGAGATAAATTTTCAACAGTAAAATTCCCTCCGAAGAAAGAAAAATGTATATGTATATATGAAAAAAATTTTCAAATTACTATAAAAATATTCTGGTTTTTTTTTTTTTTTTTTTTTTTTTTTTTTTTTTTTTTTTATAAGTAAAAAAGATTTTAGATCACGTTCGATAAAAAAAAAAGTAATGACCGATGAAAATAACTGTTAGATTGAAGAAAAGAAAAAAGAAAAAAAAAAAAGGAAGATCAATAAAGTTAGAAAAGAATTCAAGTATGTCGTTAGTGATATAAATAAGGACGGCCATTATCAATACGATATTATCGGAATAAAACGTTGACTGAAAACAGGAAACGGAAGCCGTGGTAAGTGCGTTCTTGTGACGATATGACGATACCGCGTATGTTGATTATGCGATTAATGTCTCTATGTCGCGATAGGACGGAACCTTGAGCAGTGAATTTTTACTATGGGAAAAGAAAAGAAAAAAAAAGAGATGCATTTCATTAGTAATCTTCTCTTTTGAATTTCAATCAATGTAGACAATTCTTTACGAATATACAATATACATATATATGTACATATATATATATATATATATATTAAGAACGGACATCTGTATGTACATTATTAATCAAATTACGAGTATGATCTATCACGTCATCCAGTTATCGCCATCCGGTAAGGGCAAAAAACAAAAAATAAAAAGGAAAAAGATAAGAGAAAAAAAGGATGCATTTTAAAGTGATGTTTGCGTGTCGACCGACTGTGCCCGAAGACGACGATTACGATGATGATAACCGAAAAGGATCGACTATGACGACGATAACGACAACCGAAAAGGACTGACGATAACGACTATGACGACGACCGAGAAGTATCGACTATGACGACGACCGAAAAGTACCGACTATGACGACGACAACTGAAAAGGACCAACGACTACGACTATGACGACGACCGGAAAGTACCTACTATGACGACGACTATGACGACTATGACGATATCCCAGAACGATATCCTGACGATAACCAAGAAAAATCGAAAAGAACCGAAGATGACGATGACGAAGACCAAAAAGGACGTCGTCATTGGTCTATTTGGGTCTCTCCTCTTCCTCTTTCTCTCTCTCTCTCTCTCTCTTTTTTAAAGACTCGTTTAATCTCTATTTCTGGCCACACGTGGTGCCTCGAACACACCAACGATAAGTTTGCAGCATTAACGTGGATACGATGTACATACGTATTTACGTATGTATTCATGCATGCATGCATGGATGCTTGCACGTATGCATGCATATATATATGTATGTATGTACTTAAAGTGGCATCAACTACTTGAGAGTACCCATGCTTCTGTGTCGCGTTAGGGTAGTATACCACAAGCACGTTCGTACAGCTTAGGGTTGAAAGAAGAATTTACTTCGGGATCGAGTGGCAGCCACTTTGTACCTAAATACGGTTCGTTGACAATCTCGTTGCACATAAAACGCATGCTCTCCTTAAGAGAAGGAGAGAGAGAGAGAGAGAGAGAGAGAGAGAGAGAGAGAGAAGAGCGTTCTCTCTCTCCCTTTCTCTTAAACGATAGAATCGATCTTCCTGCATCAGACAGAACTCATGGAAGCTTATTCATTCTATACTTTACTATTTCATTTATGAATTCTATAAATTTCAAAGGATCTTGATCTTATTAAAGTTTTGTATGATGTATTACTGTGAGGAAAAAAAGCCAAAATAAAAAAAAAAAAAAAAAAGAAGAGAAAAGGCAACGAAAAGAGAAGAGAAAAAAAGTGTCTATGAAGAAATTCGTAGATCCTTTTCTTTTTTACTTTTTTTTTTTTCTTTTTTCTTTTTTCTTTTTTTTATCTTCAAAGATAAATCGACCGACGTGAAAATGTTTCCAAGAAGGCCATTGAAAATGAAATGGCAACGTGACGTCTTTCACGTGACATGGAAAATATTCAAGCAAGAGAATTCGTTCTTCTCGTAAATTCTTTCGTGAGATAACGCGATAGGATATTGGAGGGGGAGGAGGATGGGGATGCGGGGAGGGGGAAAAAGAAGACGAGAAGAAGAAGAAAAAGAAGAAAAAAGAGAAAAGAAACGAACAAACAAACAAAAATAAAAAAAATATCAAACTGGAGATAAGCTTTTAGGAAGTTGAGGGAATTGGGGGAGACAGAGCGTGTAAAAGGGATGGAGGTGGTGTTGTGGTTGTTGGTGATAGTAAATGGATGGTGGGGAAATTGGAATGATTCCCGTTTAAACCCAAGTCCCTTTCTGAAGGTCAGCATAACGCAGAACGGACCAAGGGAGAATGAATGAATACGTTTCAAAGAGAGAGAGAGAGAGAGAGAGAGAGAGAGAGAGAGAGAGAGGGAGAGAGAGAGAGACAGAGACAGAGACAAAGATAGAAAAGAATTCGTTCTTGTTTTAAAGAGAGAAAGAAAGAGAGAGACGAGAGAGACGAAAAGGAGAAAAGGGCGGTAAAGAAGGGGGGGAGGGTGATGGAGGTGGTGTGCACGCCCCGCGTTATTGATCGGACTGTAGCTCGTTCACATTGGATTCGGAGTGTTCTTCCTCGTCCTCGTCCTCGTCGTCCTAGTCCTCATCCTCGTCCTCGTCATCCTCGTCTGCAACGTCGACGGCGATGGTGATGATGATGATGATGATAATGATGGTGGCGGTGGTGATGGTGGTTGTGATGACTGGTGTCAATGGTGGTGATGGTAGTGGTCGATGGTGGTAGCTGCGGGTTCACTGATATAAAGCCTTCAGATACTTTCTTTCATAGTCGTCCTTTTCTCTTTATCCCTCCCTCTCCCTCTCGTCCTCCCACCTCATCATTTCTATCTCTACTTCTTTCTTTCTATCTCTCATTGTCAGTTGCGCTCGTTCACAGACAACACGCGTGTACCACTTAACTAACTCCTCTTTTATCGTACGGAGTAATACTCAATCTTCCTCTTTTTTTTTTTTTTTTTTTTTTTCTTTTCTTTTCTTTTCTTTTTTTTTTCTGTTCTGTTTTGCCTCGCTAATGTTCGTCATAGAGTCCATCGTGTAGGAAAAACTATCACCGACGGCCCTCTTCACCACTCTAGAAGAATAATAAACGTCTAATGAAAGGAACATTTAGGTTTGACCTTAATTACTTGGATTTATTTAACTACGAGAGGTAGTTGATTAAACGTTTGGTAACATTAATCCTTTCGATTTTATTCGACGTTTTTTTTTTTTTTCTTTTTTTTTTTTTCTTTTTTTTTTTTTCTTCTTTTTATCACGAATCTATAATAATTCTATAATCCTATGGCGATTACTATCGTACCTCGTATTTTTTAGATTTATATCAAGATTTTTCGTTTACGTCAAATATTATGATTTTTATTATAGATACTCCTTCGATAAGGAAGTTTAATAAATATAATCAGACATGATGTCTCGTATTTAGAATTGATTAATTCGTTTAAAAAGAGCAAATGATTGATCGATACGAAGAAAAGCAAAATGCAATTTCCCGTTATCCGATGGATGGTGGAAAGAGAGAGTGAGAGGGGTAGCAAAGGTTAGAGGTAGGGGTAGGAATAGGGGTGTTGACCGCGTCGCGCGAATAACTCGTGATTTTGATTATTAGTTCTAGGATATCACCGATAATAGAGGAAATCTTTTCATTTCGATTCCGCAAACGTTTAACGCCATTGAATTAATTGAACTTTTCGTTTCGCAATCGATCAAAACGTTTATTATTAAATGTTTATTATTAAAGCGACAAATTTCAATTAATCATTCATCCTTTTTTTTTTTTAAAGATCCATTGATCATCTTTTTCAATAACGACAACAACAACAATAACAGTAACAACAAAATAGATGCAAAAAGAAATAAAAAACAAAAAGAATGATTTTTAAATAAAATTTTAAGTTCTTCGAGAGTGTCGTATCTGCAAACGCAAAAAATAGAAAAAAGAAAAAATTACTATCAATCTTGGTTCTAATAATCTTCTTAGATGTAAAAGATTTAAAAAGGATATTTTGAATGGTATTAGAAGAAAAAATAATATAATATGTTGAAAGAAAAATAATATTCAAGTTTTCGTAATTTTCTATAAATTTAATAATTATCTGAAAGATTGAAAGGAGATGTTCACTTGGTTTTTTTTTTTCTTTTTTCTTTTTTCCTTTTCTTTCTATCTCTCGCTCTCTTTTTTCTTTCTTTCTTTCTTTCTTCTTTAAAAATGTTAAACTGGATCATCGCGATCACTTCTAAATCTCTCAACCGATATGGTAATGAACACGATTTGACCCGATAAAGAAATGAACCGAGAAGTGGTGAACTCTCTCATTCTCTCTCTCTCTCTCTTTCTCTCTCACACACTCTCTCTCTCTCACTCTCTCACGTTCGATGTGTAAGCCTCGCAACCCCATTTCCTTCGTGTAATTTCCGCGTATCTCGACGTGTCATACTCGACGAGAAGAACGAGCTACAGCAGCAAAGAGACAGAGAGAAAGAGAAAAAGAAAAGAGAGAGAGAGAGAGAGAGAGAGAGAGAGACAGAGAGAGAAAAAGAGAGAGAAAAAGCTCATACTTCGGGACGATCCACTGTTTGCCAAGCTACGAGCCTCAACCTCTAAGCTCAAAGAGACTGATCGATCAGCATACCTAATTCATGATTAACAAGTGAGAATACATTTTTATCTTGAAATAGAACGATGAATCAAATCGTTTTTTTTCTTTTTCTTTCCTTTTTTTTTTCTTTCTTGTTTTCTATTTTCTTTCTTTTTTTTTTTTTTTTTCAAATCACAGAAATGAACAGATGATCGGTGAAGTATTGAAGTAAAAAAAAAAAAAAAAAAAAAAAAAAAAAAGAAAAAAAAGAAAGAAAGTACGAAGGAAAAAAAGAAATTAATCATCAATATTGAATTCGATCTTATAATATAAGATCGAATTCAGATGGATCATTTACTTTCTTTTTTTTTTTTTTTTTTTTTCTTTTTTTTTTTTTTTGTAATTTTTATAAATTTTAATGAGTTTATTTAATAGAACGTTGGATAATAATGTTAACGTGGATGCATCTCTCGATTTTTTCCATGAAAAAACGAGGAGGATAGTGTTATCGATGTGCTTTCAGAGCATCAACAGACTCACCACCTGGACGCATTAAAGGAATATATATATATATATATATATGTATGTATGTATATATACATATACTACATATTGTATGCACGCATGTTATTTTTAAACTCTCGTTTATTTTCCTTCGGATGATATCTACGGCCAGTAGCTCTCTCTCTCTCTCTCTCTCTCTCTCTCTCTCTCTCTCTCTCTCTCTCTCTCTCTCTCTCTCTCTCTCTCTCTCTCTCTCTCTCTCTCTCTTTCTCTCTTTCTCTTCTTCTTTGAAAGAGCTTATCCATAAGGGTCACGATAAAAATATACCCTCAAGATAATTTCCTTTCAAAAATAGACACACGAGATGAAAGAGTGATGTTTGATTAAAAAAAAAAAAAAAAAAGAGAAATGAAAAAAAAAGAAAGGAACAAAAAAAAAAAAAAAGAAAAAAAAAGAAAAGAACAAAGAAACAAAGCAAAACAGAACAAAAAGAGGAAGAAAAACAAAGGTAGTAAAGGAGATCCCCCTTTGGTGTTTTAAAAATATACAACGTCTAATCGTAAATTTAAATATATTAGGGTTGGATGGGGGGGTGGGATGGGAGAAGGAAGGGGAATTAAGGAGTCATCGATCTCTTCTTTCATTGCGTTATCGATTAATTGAAATAATGTCGATAATATATTTGATCAATTATTTTCTAATAATATCTATACTTTAATGCGTTTTAATTTTTTCGATTGTTTTTTTTCCCCCCGTATATATATATATATATATACGTACATAAACAATTGATAGTATCATTGATTTTCAATTGAAACAATTTTAAACTAATTTCTTATTTTATCCGATCACAAAAATACATAAGCGAAAGTTAAACATATATATATATATATATATGTGTGTGTGTGTGTGTGTATGTATATATACATATTATTATTTTTGACATTAGACATAGAATTTGTATATGTAAGACAAACAATTTTGTATATGTAAGACATTATAGTAATATTAGAAAAAAAAGGGGGGAAAAAAAAACACACACACACACAAAAACAAACAAGATGTTTACAACGATGAATATAGGTCAAAGATTTATATAACAATTTTCATAAGAAAATTCGTTAATGCTTATTCGAAATAAGTAAATTACAAGAATGTAATAATAACTTCGTAGAGAAGTTGTCTCGATCACGTATAATTGATGTTTAAAATCAGCTTTTGAAACTTTTGCCCCGTCTATCCCCCGTTCCTATATATATATATATAAATCAATTTTCGATGATCGATCGGAAAATCGGATCGATAAGTATCGATCAGATATTGAGTATTAGTTTTTAATCGATCTAGTTACCTATCGAAAAAGTTCCTTTTATGATTTAACGTACGTCACGATTAACAAATAGAGAGAGAGAGAGAGAGAGAGGGAGAGAGAATGGGAGAATGAGAGGGAGAGAGAGAGAGAGAGAGAGAGAGAGTTGTTCGCGTCTGACACAAAACTGGGTTGCTCTACTTCGAAGCGAGCAAGCAAGCAAGCAAGCAAGCAAGCAAGCAAGCAAGCAAGCAAGCAAGCTAAACTCTCCTCTCCACACCTAATAGGAAGAGAGGAAATGGCGTAGGGGGAGTGTTCTGAGAGACCGCATTTTCTGTGGGACGGTTTGCTTACATAGATAACGTATGTATGTATGTATGTATGTATGTATGTATGTATGTATGTATCAATGTATCCGGTGTAAATCGAAGCTAAATGCAAGCTCGTAACATTTTAGTAAATCTAATGGTATTAAGAGTTCGGAAAGTTAGGTTCTAACAATTTAGTATCGCTAATTTTTATCGGCGTTTGGAGAAAAGAACGAAGAGGGGGAAGAAGAAAAGAAAAATAGGGGGCTGGAGGGTGGATACGGTTAAAAAAAAACCGCAATCCAATCGAATATCCGTAGGTTATATAAATTTTGCTTCTAATTCGTATCTTGTTTCTTTTCTTTTCTTTTCTTTTCTTTTCTTTTCTTTTCTTTTTTTTGTCTCTTTTTATTTCTCTCTATCTCTCTCTCTCTTTTTTATTTTTTTATCTTACAAATTTCTTACCCCTTAATTAATCTTCTGATTTAATTTCCAATTACATACGTAGCTTCTTGTTAATAAAAAAAAATATATATATATTAACTCTTTATTTTATATATCATAATAATAATAATAATAATAATAATAATAATAATTTATATAGTTGTGATGATTCATACATGAAAATGAGTTTGAAACAATCTTTTGATTTTATTTCCAAGTATAATACATAGCTTCTCGTTAACAAGAAATATACATAAAACCTACAAATCAACTCGTATATACAGATATTTGCATACGCGCGCATACATACAAATGTACATATATATATATATACATACATACATACATACATATGTATGTATGGAGAGTACCGTTCCCGTGGGAGTTAGCCTACAAACTAAAAGGGGATCAGTGAAACTTGCTCGTAAATATCGTAGCTTCTACATACGTCATCGGATCGCGTTGCAATTAATCGGCTTAACAAGAGAGTAGCATGTATGTAAAACCCTCTCAACGTAGTCGTGTAGTTGTAATCGTAGTTATACTCATCGTAGTTGTGTCGTTTACCCTCTTTTACGAATCCGTTTGTTATCGAGGAATCATCACGGATACGTTTATACGTCGATTACAGACACACACCTACGTTAAAAATATGAATAAAAAATTAAGCCGAAATGAAAAAGATAAAAATTGATCATCGATCATTCACAAATTGATTCCATAGATCGTCGAAATAAATAAATCGATTGGATTTTTTTTTCTTTCTTTCTTTCTTTTTTTCATTAGATATAAGAGGGAAAAAAAAAAAAAGAAAAAGAAATCGTCAGACGACGATTTATGGAATGAAAAAAAAAGTAGAAAAAAGAATGAATTTTTATTGAGAATAAAAATGAATAAAGATGAATAAAAATGAATAATAATTTCTCTCTTTCTCTCTCTCTCTCTCTCTCTCTCTCATTGGTATATAAACAAACAAACGGACTTTGTATATTTGATTTGTTGAACAATTTTATAGGAATACGTGAGCCGTTATCATGGACAGAAAATGGGTGCACTCGAGCCGCATGTTTTCGCATTGGCCGAGGCAGCATACAGATCCCTTCAAGATACGAAAAGCAATCAATCCTGCGTTATATCTGGCGAGAGCGGCGCCGGAAAAACCGAAACAACGAAATTCATCTTGCAGTATTTATGTTCGGTTACTAGCAACGTCGACACGTGGGTGGAACAACAGATATTGGAAGCCAATACGATTCTCGAAGCTTTCGGTAATTATTGTTATATTGATTGATACGAATTTTTTTTTTTTTTTTTTTTTTTTTTTTTTTTTTTTTTCTTCTCTTTTCTTTTCTTTTTTTCGCTTGTCTCGTTTTTCACATCGATCAATCGAATTAAAGGTGTTTCTATGGTGATTTAAAAAAAAAAAAAAAAAAATAAATACAAAGTTAATCGCACCATGTCTTTTTCTAAATCATAATAACCCGAAAGAACAGTTTACAAATTTGAAACTTTTGAGATAACCCTGAGAGAGGGGGATATCTTGAAAAATGGGAACGATCGGATTTTTCAAGTGCATTTTCTTATTGACGATAACAAAATCTCTCTACAAAAAAAAAAAAAAAAAAAAAAAAAAAGAAGAAAAAAAACCAACAATAATATTTCTTATTTAACATTGCAATTTTTCGTTTAAATTTTTCTCATTTTTCATGGGATATAAAATTTTTGTCAATATATTCTATTATAAATATTACGCACGAAAGTCATTTGAAATGAATGAAAGGAACCGCGGATGATTTCGCCATCCGTTCCCCTCTCCTGCCTCCCCCCTCCCGTCCATCGTCGTCGCATTTCATTCTCATTGACTGTGCAATGGTATCCTTGGCAATGTCACATTTCAAATGAAAAGGCAGGATTCACAGTGGTCGGAGTCAAGGACGAACGTGGTAATTCAGGTGTAAAATGCAGTAGCGAGGGGTAGAATCTGGGTCATGGGGGAAAAAAGGGGAGGATTAATAAGAATCGTAATGTACTCTTCGACATTGCGATATATCGAACGATGCCTTGAATATTTAAGATGATTTCTTTTTCTTTTTCTTTTTTTTTTTTCTTTCTTCTTCTTCTTTTGTATCCACGATGGCCCACCCCGCCCCCTTTCCCTCCGTCCCTATTACATTAATATTACAATAATAAAATACCGGGGAAAAGCCCAGCTGGGCTCAGAAAAGCCGATCTGAGTCCCAACCTGCAAGGTGGGCCTTGTAGTTTTATAGTAGTCTGAAGAAAAGTCGCAAAAGCACAACAAAAACCAAAAAAAAAAAAAAAAAGAAATGAAAAAATTAATTGAAAAATTTACGAATGTTAATACGATCCTCGAAATAATCTGATTTTCTTTTTTTCTAAAACTTAATTGTCCCGCTTTAAGACAATTTTTATATTTTATTATTATTATTGAATAATGCATTATTGATATCGCGTGTTAACAGGTAATGCAAAGACCGTACGTAACGACAACAGTTCGAGATTCGGAAAATTCATGCAAGTTTGTTTCGATAGTAAATGGATGATAAAGGGTTGCATTATACAGGATTATTTATTAGAACAAAGTCGTATTACATTTCAAAGTCCCGGAGAACGTAATTATCATGTACTTTATCAATTGGTCGAAGCTGGCACAAGGGATAAGGAATTTGCCGAACAGTACAAGCTTATGCCGGCTATCCATTATAAATATCTTAATCAGTCTGGTTGCGTTAAAATTGGTGGTATATCGGACTCGAAGAAACTCGATGCATTAAGGTTGGCTTTTAATGTTTTACAGGTGAGATTATTATCATTTATTTTTTAGATTATAAGAGAGATTTGTAATTTAATATGATTGTGATACATACATACATATATATATATAGTTTTAATGAAATGTAAATCAATTTTTAACAGGTTGCACCAGAAATGTGCGAAGGAATATTCCGTGTATTATCGGCGATCTTATGGTTGGGTAATTTGAATTTCGAAGATGTAGATGGCGAAAAATGTGAATTGAGGGAAGAGGATGACGACATAATTGAAACGGTAGCGCCATTGTTAGGTCTTCAAATTGAGGATCTAAGAAAGGTTGTATTGATACGTCAGATCAACGTACGTGGTAACATAACCGAGATACCACTTAAGGTGCAAGAAGCCAAAGAAAATCGACACGCTATGGCAAAGGCTTTATATTCACGAACATTTGCCTGGCTTATAAATCATATAAATAATTGTACGAATCCAGGACAGGACAGTTCAAGATTTCTCGGTGTATTAGATATATTTGGGTTTGAAAATTTCTCTGTAAATAGTTTCGAACAATTATGTATTAATTATACCAACGAGAAGTTACATAAGTTTTTCAATCATTATGTTTTTGCATTGGAACAAGAATTATATCGTCAAGAGGAGATACAATATTCTCATATAACATTCACCGACAATACCATGTGTTTGGAATTGATCGAGAAACCACCTAGATGCGTTTTAAAATTATTGACCGAACAATGCCATATGCCAAAGGGTTCAGATCTCGCGTATTTAACTAATTTACACGCGGAATTTGAGAATCATTCGTGTTACGTTAAGGGTGACGATCGTCGGAGATGGGAAAAAGAATTTGGTGTAAGGCATTATGCCGGTTGCGTTACATATACCGTTGAAGGTTTCGTCGAAAAGAACAGGGACGTACAGCAGGATGTATTTTTTGATTTTATGTCAAGGAGTACTAATGAATTTGTCCAAGAGATAACCGTTTATCAGGATCTCTTAGGATGTACAGTGGCCCGTGCAACTGGCAATGCAGCCGCGACCATGTCTCGCGGTACATCAAAGGGCAAACCTACGTTATGCGATTCCTTTCGACATCAATTACAGGCATTAGTGGACGTATTACAAGCAACTACACCTTGGTACGCGCGTTGCATCAAACCCAATATGGAAAAAGTATCGAATCATTATGACGAAAAACTTGTACTCGATCAACTCAAATATCTAGGAATGTTGGATATTATTCGTATAAGAAAAGAAGGTTTCCCTATACATATGGGATTTCACGATTTCGTAGCTAGATATCGATGTCTTGATAAAGGAAGGAATTTATTGTCCCGTGACGATAGGGAAGCTGTTAGATCATTGATAAGTAGCCAAGGTATACCGGAAACTGAATGGCAAATTGGTAGAACCAAAGTATTCCTTAGGAGTTATGTACACGAACCATTGGAAGATTCGAGGAATCAGATGGTCAGTAGTAATGCCCTGATGATACAAAAAATTTGGAGAGGCTACATAGTACGAAAGGGTATATATATATCTCTCTCTCTCTCTCTCTCTTTATGTATATATATATATATTTTGTTGTTGTTGTTTATTTTTCTAATTTAAAAATTTCTTCGATAAGTACTATTTGTTATTTAATTTTGCTATCGGTAATAATGGTTTATTTCTTTTCGAATTTTTTTTTTTTTTTTTTTTTTTTTTTTTTTTTCTAGAATACAAAAAGATTCGTGAGGCAGCGTTGAAGGTCCAACACGCTTACAGAGGCTGGAAATTGCGTATAATATTTATTCGTAAACGTAGAGCCGCCATTATTATACAGAGCCATTTGCGAGGTGTTTTCGCCAGGGAAGTAGCTGCGGCATTGCGCGAAATGAGACGCGTGGATGAAGAAATGAGAAAGAGAGAGAGATTGGAGGAAGAAAGAAGATTAATGGAGGACAAGAAAGCATTGGAGGAAAGTCAAAGGTATTTTATAAACATTATTGTCTATATGAAAAATGTACGGACGGTGAACGATATGAAATTTGTTCGTCTATATGCATGATATAGTTTGGTGTACAGGGTGATCCATTAAAATGAAAATGCGTATCATGTGGATTAAATGTGATGACGTTATAGATTATATTAAAAATCTTCAAATGGATTGAAAAGTAATTAATTGAAATTTAAAAATTCATAATTATCCCCTTTCTTTCGAAATTTTTCGCAGGCTTAGTAGTTAGACTTGTAGTTTGACGATTTGGGAAAAAAAAAAAAAAAAAAAAAAACAAAAAGAAAGAAAATAAAAAAAGTTATTAGCCTAACAAGTCTCGAATGAAGAGCTAATTGATTATTTAAAAATTTTTTAAATTAGATAAATTTTCATCCATTCTGTATTCTCTCTCAAAAAAAAAAAAGAAAGAAAAAAAAGAAAAAGAAATGATTTCTAAGATTATAAATACTTTTCTATGGAATATTAAACTATCACAAATTGTTTCGAACATAATTGACAAGTAGTAAGAGCACCCTGTACTAACGGTAGCCTTACATTCGTCTGGGAATAATTGATAAATAGAGCAGTCGACGATACGTTAATAGTATTTCGTTTGTGTCTCTTATAGCGCGCAGTACAATGGTATTGTTGGAATGGAACCAGGGTAAGTTCGTCAAAAAAATATTGCTGACGAATAAACGACCCTTTGATGCATGCATATTATAATAATGCGAAAGTGAGCATGTCAGTGTATGAATGTATCATATACATATATATATATATATATATATATATATATGTATATGCATCACCTATTATCAGATATTTGTTTCTGATCAATAATGTGATGTGGCAATATCAATTGGCAAATCAAATTAGCTTTTGCTTTTTTCTCGTTTATTTATTTATTTTTCTTTTTAACGAAGCGTTTGAAATTAAAAAAAAAAAAAAAAGACAAAAACAAAAAAAAGAATCTCCGAAGATATTTCTATTAATTGACATTATTACATTTTCAGAAAAGCACAAGAGGAGATAGCTACATTGACCCAAATGGCAGAACAAATGAATTCAAAGATAGCGGCGTCTGATTTGCAGTCGGTCGATTTGGACAATTTATTTTCCTTTTTATCGGATGTTCAATCGACAAAAAGCAATCAGATAATTGAGGAAATCGGCGAACAGATGGATAACCTCGTAGAAGATTTGGACGTTGAATTGGAAACGGTGATACAGCAGGAGATGGAAATGAATTCGAAAGTCGAATCGAAAATGAATACGCCTAATGGCCAAGACATTACACCAGTACAACAGGCACAACGAATAGGTGGAAGTACGGGAAAATTGGGTCAACCGAGTTTACCAGAACCAACCGAGCCACCGCCACCACCACCACCACCTATTCCTCCGTTGGCATTGAATGGTGATTCCTCGGGTGATAATGGAGAACCCATATATGAATCTGTTTTACCGCGAGAAGAGAATGGGCCTAGTAGTCCCATTATGATCAATGGTAGCTCGGGACAAATGAACGGTGACTCTTGTGGGTCTCCACCACCAGTGCCGATTAATAAAGTGAAGGAACAACTAGCTGGTAGTCCCCCGTCGTTAACAGAATCGCTAAATTCCAATGGTCATCATTTACATCACAATCATCATCATCATCATCATCATCATCAAACGCAAGTACCTCAAACCCAACAAAATGGTCACGATCAGCAACAACATCAGCCGTTGCAGGGACAGCAACAGCAACAGCAACAACAACAACAACAGCAGCAGCAACAGCAGCAACAACAACAACAACACCAGCAGCAACAACAACAACAACAACAACAGCAACAATCGCAAGTACCTCAGCCGCCTATCGAAAGGGAACAGAGAAGGAAATGTAGGGTGGAACGTAAATTGCAAGAGCTTGAGGATAAAAGGGAGCAAGATATCGAAACTACGTATCACGATATCGTTGAGTTTGCTCAAAATTATTTCAATAGCCATGAGAGATCACCGGAAGGAACTATAATGGCTACGCTAACGAGAAAATCGCGTGGGAAAAGTGTCGAATATATACCAAAATACGAAATGGTTACCTATTACAAAGGATCTAGTATACCAAATTCTCATATTCATATGTATGATCCAGATAACGTTAACGTTGCCTGTTCAGTATTCAGGGATTTATGTAAATATATTCGTGGGGAGATGAAACTTGATTTAGAAATAGCAACTATACAAAGTATCATCGGATATGGTATAGAAAGGGAAGAATTAAGGGATGAGATATTTGTACAGTGTATGCGACAAGCAACTAATAATCCTAATCCCGAATGGGCCGAACGCGTATGGTTGTTACTCTGTTTGGCAATCGTAGCATTTCAACCTAGCAAATTGCTTTATAAATATTTCGTTTCATTTCTTCGAAAGAATTTAGTATTGGAGGGTAAACTTAGACAATACGTGCAATGGTGCATCGACAATTGCAAGAATACAAAGGTATCTTGCAGACAATATCCACCCTCGACCGTAGAGATTGCTGCGATGAGGCGATTGGGTACGATCGTATGCCGATTCTTTTTTCTCGATGGTAGAACAAAAGCTATAGACGTACATCCAACCGATACCGCAGCCGATGCCGTAGCCAAATTAGCCGATAAATTGGGCCTTAGATCGTTAGAAGGTTGGGCCATTTATCAAAGCAGGCCGGACGGTGAGGAACATGTCAGAGCGCATGATTATTTATACGATGTGATAGCCGCGTGGGAAATGTAAGTATTTTCAATTGTTCAAATAAGATAATTGTAACGAATTAATTCATTGCAACCTGTTTGTACTTATATTATTTTTCTTTTTTTGTTCTTCATCTCCCTCCCCATTTTTGGCTAATCGTGATCATAATTCGACATCTTTCATAGGAAGCAATGTAAATTGAATACATCTCAATCAACGTTTTCGACGTTACGACGCGGAAATAATGCAACTCTGGGAAGCGGTGACAATCGTTTCGTATTTAAACGTCGACTCTTCCGTAACACGCGAGAGATCTCGCAAGATCCTGTAGAAGTGAATATGCTTTATGCTCAAGCTGTATATAATGTTGTTAAGGTATGACGATCCCCAGTTTTTTTTTTCTTTTTTTTTTTTTTTTTTTTTTTTTTTTTTTTTTTTTTTTGCCAAACGTAAAACGAATCTTTATAAACGTTGAATTTTAATGTATCCTCATAAATTGTATTTGTATTTTTTCTTTTCTTTTCTTTCCTTCTTTCTTTCTTTCTTTCTTTCTTTCTTTCTTTCTTTTTTTTTTTTTAGTGCGACGATTTTCCAGTATCAGAGAAAGTAGCTTTACAATTGGCAGGATTGCAAGCTCAGGTAGCATTGGGCGATCCAAAGGATAACGACAGATTAGATTATTATAGCGAGGTCGACAGCTTTTTGCCATATAGAATAAGTCGGGCTCGTGGTGATGACGTTTGGGTACCGATAATAGCACAAGCTCATAGACAATACGGAGCTGGTCGAAAGGAATTAGCAGCTAAAGTATTATATCTATCTTGTGTAATGCAATATCCGTTATATGGTACGACGATGTTCAATGTTACGTATCGAGGATATTGGTCCTATGGAAATCAATTGATACTTGGTATTAATTGCGACGGTTTAATGTTGATCAAGCCAGACGATAAATTTGTATTGTCGGAATATCGTTATCAGGATGTTGAAAGTATAATGTTGGATCCAAGTGATTCCTTTATAACGATCTCCTTGTTACGACACAATCCTGATAGTTCGCACAAGTGTTTTGTATTTGAGACAGCGCAAAAAAATGAAATAGGAAGTTTGATCGTAAGTTATTGTCCCGCTTTAGCAGGATGGATTACGGAGAATGAAGTTCCTACGAAAAAATTCAAGGGTATAACAAATGAGGATCGTATTAGGCTTTATCATAATTTGGTCAATTGCCGACGAACATTGGTTGATGGTGAAATATTGAGAAAACCACAGGATTCCGGTGGTGGTTTTTTAAGGAATACATTGAGAAGATTATCGAAGCATAGAATCGAAAAGTTACGACAAGAACACGGTAGTGCTACGGATCATGGTGAAACCTACAAAGGTTTTCCTTATGCTTATTGGGCCTTTAGTAGACAGCCTATACCACAGAGCCTTTCGAAATTGCCCGATCCGGACGAACAAATGGCCCTTAGCGTCTTCCAATTGATCTTAACTTATGCCGGTTTAGGACAAAATGGTGATACCGTTCGTAGAGTCGAAGACGAACACGTCAATCTAATACAGACCGTTATGGAAAGGTGTATTAGAAAGGAAAATCTTTTAGGAGAATTGTATTTGCAATTGATCAAACAAACGACCGATCATCCCGATCCAAATAGTCGTGTTAATCTCAGGCATTGGGCGTTACTCTCATTGGCTTGTTCGGTTATTCTACCACCCCAAAAGAATATTAGAAAATATCTTATTGCTCATTTGAAACGGTGCTCAAGCGATTACGTCACGGAGGAAGGTAAATATGCCAGATTTGCCGAGAAATGTCTTTACAAAACTCAAGGTACTAGAAGAAGACAATGGCCACCTAGCAGAGAGGAGATCATGTGTACGATCAATCGTAGACCAATATATGCTAGATTCCATTTCATGGATGGACAATATCATGCCGTTGAATTTCATCCGTCCGCTACTGCCAGAGACGTAATGGAAATAATTAAGGCTAAAATTGGCCTCGAGGAGACAGCCATGGGTATATAATTTACAAGACAATAGATCAATATTTAAATGTTATTATTTTATAAGAAATAATATTAATTATTATTATTATTATTATTATTATCATTATTATTATACTTAGGTTATGCCATTTATGAGGTATTAGGACCGACCGAACGTGCCCTTATTCCCGAAGAAAAAATAGCAGACGTAATGTCTAAATGGGAACGATATAGAACGGCCAGTGCATCTCAGCAAGGTCAACAGCCTCAGAGGAAACACGCACATCACTTTTTCTTATTCAAAAAACATTTGTTCCTCGATCAATATATGAATCTCAATGATCCCGTGGAAAAGGAATTACTTTATCATCAAGTGCTTCACGATCTTCGCGCTGATCGCTTTCCAATTACCGAGAAGGAAGCCGTAAATATATTACAGTTTCTTTTTTTTTCCCCCCTTCTTAAAAATAATAATCCTTTTTTTTTCTTTTCTTTTTTTTTTTTTTTTTTTTTGTCCTTTGATATAATCCAAAAATCGAGTATTTTATATAAATAAACGATCAGTATTTGCGATACTATATATTCATATCTCAATTTCACGATGCTTAATTATTTATTTATACTGCAGACTTTTATCGCGTATTGATATTTTCTTATAAATATTCTTATTTTCCTCGTGCATTTTTTCTAGAAAGAAAAAAAAAAAAGAAAGAAAAAGAAGAAAATTGTATTATTCAAACGTTATCCATCCTAATAAAGAATTTCTTCTTTGCAGATAATGCTAACAGCTTTGCAAGCACAATTGGAATTAGGTGATTGTCACGATGGACTTGCCGAACAAGAATATAGAACAATATCGAGTCACTGCCTACCATCAAGATTAGTACCTACTGTTTGCATAGAAGGAGTACTTCAGCATCATCAATCATTACGCGGAATGACACCGCCAGAAGCCAAAAAAGCCTTTTTAAATTTAATACAATCGTGGCCGTTACACAGGGCGACGATCTTCGACGTGATGCAATCGTTCACATCGAATTGGCCACGAGTACTTTGGCTTGCAGTCGATCAATTAGGACTTCATTTGCTTGAACATCGTTCGAGGAATACACTTTGTACTTACGAATACAGTAGTATTCTCAGTTACAATCCGGCAGTCAGTAGCTTCATGATTATCACCTGTACCGATAAAAAACAGAGCAAGGTTATATTGACAACTTCGCAGGTAATTATCAAGGAGATGATTCATCTCGATTATAAGATTAAAAAAAAAAAAAAAAAAAAAAAAAAAAAAAAAAAAACAGGAGAATATATCCTAATTAAATTTGACTTTATTTTTGTTTTGTTTTGTCTTATTTTTGTTTTGTCTTGTTTTGTTTTATTTTATTTTATTTTATTTTATTTCGTTTTCTTTTATTTTAGGCACACCAAATAGCTAATTTAATACGGGAATACATAGAGGTGTTGCAATCACCTCCGGAAATACCAAAGAGAGAATCAGCGATAGCCCAAACAATTGCTCAGCAACAATATCAACAAAATACTGTGAATCTTCCGGGCAATAATGCCACTACTACTACAGGTCGAAAGTCACGGCCAGCTTCGATGTTACACAGAGGTGCACCGGTGATACAATCTCAAGCTAGCTAGAATGTTATTATTCATTTTATGACAATTCATTATGGATGGACAATTTTTCGAGGAAGCAACTTTCAATCAATTTATTTTATCTAAGGGGACTGGAAAATCGAAAATGATATATATATATATATATATATATATATATATATATATATATATATATATATATATATATATGTTGTCTTTTTATTTAACGAAAGATAGAAATATTACTATGAACTTTCGTTGTCAAAGTGCCATAAGTTTGGTAACGTTATTAACAATAATCATTGTTACGTTACGCGTTGGTAGTGCACCGCCCATAATGTGCCCGGACCAAATACGTATTTTCCTTTTTTTATACACACACACACACACACACACACACACACAAACACATAGACAGACACATACACATGTATACAAGGATAAAAGGAGGGGGACTCAAAAGTCCCTAGATGATTTAAAAAAAAAAAAAAATATCGATTATAACGTTATACGGGACTATTCGTTAAGCTTCTAACTTAATTAAGATTAACTGCTATAAAAAGTTTTACGATCTAAACGAAAGTAAAAGAAACGAGTAGGAAAAAAAAAACGGAAAGAAAAGAAGGAAAATTAATCGAAAAATTTGTATAATCATCCAAGGATTTTTGTCGAGTCCAATCTATCCCCCATTTCGATTCTCTCCAGCTTTTATAAAAAAAAAAAAAGAAAAAAAAAATGTCGATGCGATTACTTCTACTTCGATCGCGTCGATCGAATATTGTCCTCTGTTATTCTTTCGGTGCATATTCGACGATAGAGAAAAAAAAAAATGTATTATCCCGAACGCATTAATCAGGGATTCCATGTAATTTATTATAATAATGTGTCCTCTTAACGACGATTATTAGTTTTAAAAGCGTGATTAGTCTGCGAACTTCTTTTTTTTTCTCTCTTTTTTTTTTTCTTTTTCTTTTTCTTTTTCTTTTTTTTTGTCGAGGCCTACGTATTATTATAGGAAACGCGATATATATAAAAAGAGAGAGAGAGAGAGAGAGAGAGAGAGAGAGAGAGAGAGAGAGAGAGCAAAATGAAAATGAATACTTTCTTCCGATATTTATTCAATTTAGATTTAATAATCATCTTAATCCTGTGAGGGAAGAACGGAGACATCATCATCAGGATATTTATTAGCATTACCGCCGGCGGAATATAGGAATATATAGCGTGACAACTATTATACGAATAAAAAATTAACTTAACTGCCATGTTGACGATGAGAAAAGAGAGAGAAAATTAAAAAAAGAAAAAAAAATAAATAAAATAAAAGGAAAAGAAAAAAAAAAAGAAATAATAAAACAGAAAAAAAAAGAAACCAGAAAGATAGAAAAGGAACCAAGGAAATATTTATCACGTATAAATGAAATTGACTCGATGATTTAATAAAATGATAATCAAGTGATAATAAAGTGTGATCAAGTCATATATATATATATATATATGTATATTTTTTTTTTTCTTTTTTTTTTCTTTTTGTTGAGATCTATACGTATATGTATTTTTCAATATTTTTCACTTGACTCATTCAAAAATTATATGTACTTTCCTATAATCATTATAGGACAAATAGAAAAGTGATTATCATTAATAAATATATTTATTTTTGCAAAAAAAAAAAAAAGAAAAAAAGTCCCATGTAATATGTAAAATTTTCAAGATAATAATTTAATAAATGTCCTTTGAAATAATTGTTTATACCTATTTGAAATGAAAATTCTTTGAAATTAATAAAATGTCCTTTAAAATAATTAATTATATTTTGAAATGAAAAAATTCTTTAAAATTAAATATTTAAAGAATTATTTAAAAAATTATAAATTATTTAAAATTAAATATTTTAATTTTAAGATATATCTAAAATCGACTTAGATCACACTTTTTTAATTATCATGGCTCATGTATAAGAGAAAGAGAAAGAGAGAGAGAGAGAGAGAGAGAGAGAGAGAGAGAGAGAGAGAGAGAGAGATGGATAGAAAAAATGGAAAAAAGGGAGGTCTATATCAAAGACTTTAAAATGTTTACAATATATAAATATTACACTGAAATTTAATCATACGCGTCAGAGAGAACACACACTTGCCTTCTTTACAAGTATATAACACATACATACATCCTTTTCAAAAGTTTTTGATAAAGATTTTTGCTAATCCGTGTATCGTATCTATTTAAACGAGAAAGGAGGGGAACACACACAGACACACACTAACACACGCACAAACATTTTTTTATCACACCGGTCACGATCGATCTGTTTATCGTAATAGTTCAAAAATAAAAAAAAAAAAAAAAAAAAAAAAAAAAAAAAACGAAAGATAAAAATGTAAGAGTAATGAACATTTAAAAGAAAGAACAAAAAAAAAAATAAAAAAGAATAAGAAGAAGTAAAGTCGATCGTTGTATCGTTCTTTTTTTTTTTTTTATTTATTTATTTATTTATTTTTTTTATTTTTTTTATTTTTTTAATCATCATCGCGAAGACCAATCACACAGGAAGAATTTTTATATATTAATAATAATAATAATAATAATAATAATAATAATAATAATAATAATAATAAAAATAAAAAGATAGTAAAAAGTTATACCGATAAGGATTTATCGATGGATAGCCATATAGATCATCGATATCGCATGGCATTTGTATTTACTTTTTTTTTTTTTTTTTTTTTCTTTTTTTTTTTAATTCGTCTTTTAAACACTTTCGGATAATCGTGTCGGTTTTGACAATATCAAAAAGCAAACGTATACATACATAGATATATATATATATATATATATATATATATACACATACACATACATATATACACATACACATACGCAAACACACGTAAACTTTTATTACTATATCCATATCCTATCTCCGATGATTTATAGATAAATATTTCCCCATTTTTTACGGACAATATTTTACATCAACAAGCTGTTGTTAACGCTTTCTTCGTCAGATATACGCATTATTCGCATTCTACTATTCAAATAAAATTAATAAGTAATAAAGAGAGAGAGAGAGAGAGAGAGAGAGAGAGAGAGAGAGAAACGTAAAAGAGGAGAGAGAAAGAAAAAAAAAAAAAAAAAAAAAAAAGAAGAAAAAAGAGAAAAAAAAATGAAATTTTAAGTAAGACGGACGAGATTGAACTGTTCATCGAAATTTCGACGCGATCTTATCGATCGAATAATGTCAGACAAAAGAAAGAAAGAAAGAAAGAAAAAAGAAAAAGAAAGAAAGAAAAAAAATTGCGTCCAAAAGAAAATAATCAATTTCACATTTCTCGAACCGATCGATATATATATATATATATATATATATATATATATATACAAATAAATATATGATTACATAATATATATATATATATATATATCGCATGTAAATAAAAGCGTAACGTTTAATAGTTAAATATTATTATTATTACTATTATTACTATTATTATTATTATTATTATTATTATTATTATTATTATTATTATTATTATTATTATTATTATTAATAATAATTGAAATAAATATTTCGATGCCTTGCGCGGCCGCTTTTAACGCGAGTTCGATTGATTGATAATCTTTTTTTTTCCCCCCTCTTGATTGAGACGAGTGAAAAAAGGTGGGAAAGAAAAAAAAGAGAAGAAAAAGAAAAAGAAAAAAAAAAAAAAAAGAAAAAAGGAAATGAAACGGCGGAAAAAGAAAAAGAGAAAAGATCCGTAAAACTTAATGAAAGACACGGTCCAAATTTCTTTCGTTTTTTCTTTCCGGCATGTTTTTTTTTTCTTTTTTTTTTTTTCTCTCTTTCCTTTCCCTTCTTCTTTCTTCTTTCTTTCTCATTTTCTCTTTGTTTCGCCATAAACATTTCGTCGATCGTAATAATTAATTAATAATCTCGGATGATAATTTTTTTCATAACGATTATACGACAAAATAATTTATATACCTAATGGGATTTGATTAATAATTATAGAATGAAGGAAAGAAAGTAAAAAAAAGAGAGAAAAGGAAAGGAAAGAAAAAATAGAAAAGAATGAAGAAATGAGCCAATAATATTATTATGAGAAAGAGAAAGAGAAAGAGAGAGAGAGAGAGAGAGAGAGAGAGAGAGAGAGAAAGAGATCTTAATTGTAAATAATTTAAAGAAAAAAAAAAAATGGTCAAAATATTTGTTCATTATTTACATTACTCGTACGGCCATAATCCAATTATATAACATAATCTATTACGAGTTACGGCATAATTTTTCGATTTTCTTTTTCACACTTCTTATTCCTTTTTTCTTTTGTTTTGTTTTTCTTTCTCTTTAATTATTGACGAATAACTTTCGTAAAAAAAAGAAAAACAAAAAAAAGAAAAAAAGAAAAAAGAAGGGATAAGAGAAAAAGAAAAAAAGAAACCGGCTCGGATATATTATCAAAATAAAAAATTGTTCAGGTATAGAATTGTTTTTAAGTTCCTTCGGACCAAAGTATCGCCTCGCCAATTTTACGTTGATAAATAAACAATTAACGAGAAAGAAGAAAGAGATAAAAAAAAGGAAAGAAAGGAAGATAGAAGGAGACGAAAGGAGATAGTAAAAAATCGAAAGAGAGAAAGAGAGAGAGAGAGAAAATAAAAAGAGTTAATTGTTCGTTCGTCGCAAATGGTAGGCGAAAATTTTGTGAATGCTATTATATAAAAAATATAAACACAGAAACACATATATTATATATATATATATATATATATATATATATACACACAAACACATACACACATACGGACAGAGAAATATAAATATATTATATTATCGTCCCTGATTAGTTATAATTTTTCATGTACGGAATTTGACTAAAGAGAAAAAGAAAAGGGGAAAAAAAGAAGAAGAAGAAGAAGAAAAAAAAAATATATATAATATATCGATGAACATGAAATGCGTAACAAGACACAGACTGTGATCAGCTTTTGGTGTTCTTAATCTTCGAGGAGCCATAATAATTGCGAGAGAGTGAGAATACATGCTTCATTTTATTTAAAATAAAATTAATTAATCGATAAATAAATAAATAAATAAATAAATAAATAATTAAATAAATAAATAAATAAATGAAAGAACGTGGAGATAAAGAGAGAGAGAGAGAAAGAGAGAAGGAAGAGAAAAATAGGAGGAGCGAAGTCGGAAAAAAAAAAGAAAATTATAATATAAAAGACGATGGCGGCATTTTATGAGGAGGAGGAGGAGGAGGAGGAGGAGGAGGAGGAGGCCGGGGTGGAAGGGAAGGGGAAGCGAGGGGAATTATATGTAGGATGATAAAATCGAATGCTTGGAGTAACGCGTGCGCATATGTGGGCTATGCTTGAAAAATAAAATATATAAATTAATAAATTAATCGATAAGATCGATTAATTGATTAATTCATTCATAGAACTAATAAGCCGGAAGAGAATGTGTATGAGAGAGAGAGAGATAGAGAGAAAGATAGATGGCACGTAAAGTGCATGTTATACATGTGTAGCTTAAGCGAAATAATAAATTATTGTTTGACGATGTTATTTGATATATATATATATATATATATATATATATATATATATATATATATATATATATATATATATAAGAATTAAAATCACTCTGTATATAATTATATAAATATACATATATATATATATATATATATATATATATATATTATAGATAGACATACGACACGAAAAAACATGCACGCACCCAAATATACACACACACGCACATACGCACACAACACAAACACGAGCGCGCGCGTTCACATCGCACATAAGAATACAAATCTATAAACGCATACATAATCAAGGAGTTTAAAAAGAAAAAAAAAAAGAAAAAAGAAAAAGAAAAGAAAGAAATGAATGATAAACTCTTTTAATTAAGAACGATCGACTCGCATATTAAAAACACGTACAAAAAAAACAAGAAACGAAGTATTAAGAAAAAAAAAAAAAAAAAAAAAGAGAAAAAAAATGAAAAAAAATCCCCGACACATAAATATACACTGATTACTTATTACGTATTATTATTATTATTATTATTATTATTATTATTATTTAAATATAATAAAATATACGTACATCTTTATGTATGTATGTATGTGTATATATATATATATACATAAGCCCCGCTTGTCCTTATATACATATATACATATATATATATATACATGTGTGTACACGTATATATGTATATCTCTTTATGCATATATATATAAATATACATGAAATATACCCAAGCTCTGTATAAGAAATACAATAAAAACGAAACAAACGAATCTTTATTAATGCAAAATTTTGAAATTATTATTATATAATTCTTTTTCTTCAATATATATATATATATATAGAATATATATATATATACTTCTTTTAATTTATTTATTTATATATTTATTGTTTATATAATAAAGAATCAAAATGAGTAATAACAGATATTTATTTCAGGTCAATGACTGCTCATGAAATCTTACTATCTAATTAAATATGTTTCTTCTTAAATAATATACATGTATATATGTAATCCAAATTTTAACTTATGAAAAACAAAATTTTTAAATTATATATATATATAATATATTAATATATATATATATATATGTATACTAATAATATAATATAATATAATATAATATACTAATAATATGGTACTAATAATATACTAATAAATAGTATTACTATAATAGTAATACTATTATTAATAAAAAAAAATAATATATATATATATATACTATTATTTTATTCCGAATCTAAAGTATTATAACACGATTATTTCAAGTATAATGAATTTTTTATTTTTCGAATATTCGCCCTTAAAAAAAAAAAAAAAAAACAAACCGTCCGTAAACATAAAAAAAAAAAAATGGAGGAATAAATGGATAATGGTGAAAAGAAGAACACGGACAATCATTTACGCATACGCACGTTTTATATAATTAAGATTCATAATAATAAGTACATTATCTACTTAAACACTAATAGTACTCATGGTAGACGCAGATACTGCCAC
>NC_062211.1:1635485-1637985 GCF_912470025.1 Vespa velutina
ACTTTTAACAAAGGAGATATATTCAATTGGTACTTAATTTATTATCAACTTGTATATATATGTATTTATGTATTTGTGTGTGTGTATATATGTGTGGTTGTATATATATATATATATATATGCATATATATATATATGTATATATATATGTCAAATACCAAATTCGTCGACGTACATATGTATGTATTGTAATCATTATTAATCTAACAAACAAATGCCGCGCGCCGTATCCCTTATTCCCTCTTACTATTTATTAATAATTATTTCTTTAGTTACAATTTTTATTTTCTTGTTTTTTTTTTCTTTTTTTTCTCCTTTTTATTTTTTTTTCTTTTTTTTCTTTTTTTTTTTTTTTTTTTTTTTTTTTTTTTAATTTAAGTCAATTTAATTTAATTCAATTGAATTCAATATAATATAATATAATATAATTTAATATATTTAATTATATTTATTTTTATTTATTTATTTTTTTTTTTTCTATGTTCTCTCTTCCTTCCTTTCTTTCTTTCTTTCCTTCTTTCTTTCTTTCTTTTATATCTACAAGATAAGCTTTTATTTTTTATTCATTTATCTATTTACTCATTTTTACCTTTTTTTTCTTTTTTTTTTTTTTTTTTTTTCTTTTTTTTTCATGTTACTTCATATCCTGGGCATAGTATACCAAATAACGGGGCAACATGTGGAGTGGGGGTGGGGGTGGTGGAGTAATTTATTTTGTTATGTTCCTTTCTTTTTTTTTTTCTTTCCTTTTTCTCTTTTTTGCTGGTTTTGTTTTGTTTATATGTTTGTTTGTTTGTTTATTCTTTTAAATAACGCACAAAACCGTCTATTATTTAAACGCGTAGGCCGGACTAAGCCATCTCTCTCTCTCTCTCTCTCTCTCTCTCTCTCTCTCTCTCTCTCTCTCTCTCTCTCTCTCTCTCTCTCTCCCTTTTTGATAAACTCGAATGATCTTCCAAACATGATCGAAATCATCAAATCGCATAACACACTGACTAGATTCAAATCTTCTTCTTATTCTTCTTCTTATTCTTTTTTTTAGATTATTCTTATTTTCCTTTTTTTTTTGTCTTATTATTAATATTTTCTTTCTCTCCTTTTTTTTTTATTTTTTCTTTTTTATTTTCTTTTTTTAATTCATCGCAGAAGTAAAATTTTCGTGCTGATAAATATCTTCCTTACTTTGCTCGACGTTCTCAACCATCGATCTTATTACGATCCTAATCTTCATTTTGCACATATATATATATATATATATATATATATATATATATATATTTAATATAGTTTATACATATACAAAAAAATGTTTAATATAATATCCACGAAATTGTGTACATCTAAGGATAATAATTCTTGTTAGAAGTTTTTCAAAAAAAAAAAAGAAAAAGAAAAGATATATATATCAATCGATATAGATAAATCTTTTTGCTATAATAATAATAATAATAATAATAATAATAATAATAATAAATAATTCATGAAAAATTTTTGTTCGAATTTCTTCGAGTAAAAAGAAATAAATACGTAAAAATGATTTATAAAAAGAAGAAAAAAAAAATATATATATATATATAGATATATATAAATAATATAATATATTATATTATGTTTTATATTATATTATTTTTTAATCGAAGATTATGAGAACGACGAGTACGGTATTTATATGAGTTGCCCTCAATTATTTCCACAATAAAATGTAATCGATAATTATATAATTATTAATTATATAATAATCGTAATTACACAAGCAAAAGCTATGAGATGTAGCGCAGGCGCGCGTTTTAATAATTTTCCTTCTTTCTTTTTTTCTTTCTTTCTTTCTTTCTTCCTTTGCTTCGGCATGATGAATATTCTTTATTAATTGTAAGTATTAAAATCGGATTTAAATTGTTTAAGGATAGGCTTTAACGATGACAGAGATGGTATCGTACGAATATTACCCTTTTTTTTTTTTTGATTTGCATTAAAAAAGAGATCGTTTTTACTTAATTACAAAGAAAAAAAAAAAAAAAAAAAAAAGAAGAAAACAAAAAAAAGAAAAATCAAACAATGCAACAATAACATACTAAAAAGCAGAAAGGGCGATATGAAGATTGAATTTTAAATGATAAATTAAAAAAAAAAGAAAAAAAGTAAAAAAAAAAAGAAAAAAGAAAAAGAACAAAAAGAAAAATCTTTCCTCATTCTGTTACCACAACGACAACTATGAGCTTTGATTATTAAAACGATGACGAGATAAAAATGATCCTTCGATCGGTGCCGTATTATTCCTTCTAACATAAACGCAAGAACTACGCTTTTCTCTCTCTCTCTCTCTCTCTCTCTCTCTCTCTCTCTCTCTCTCTCTCTCTCTCTCTCTTTCTCTCTCTCTCTCTCTCTCTCTCTATTCTTTTATATATATATATATATATATAAATTTCTCTCTCCCACACATCTCTAAGACGACACATCTAACAAGACTTAAGACGAAGGACATAAAAACGTACAAGTATGA
>NC_062211.1:1642985-1667985 GCF_912470025.1 Vespa velutina
ATTAATATGAAATTTTTCGAAAATACATTGGTAAATGTGCTCTCTCTCTCTCTCTCTCTCTCTCTCTCTCTCTCTCTCTCTCTCTCTCTCTCTCTCTCTCATTCTCTCACTTTCCTCGTTCACAAAGGTTTCCTTTCTTTTTCTCTTTTTTTTTTTCCTTTTTTTTTTCTTTTTTTCTTCTTTTTTTTTTTCTTTTTTTTCTTTTTTTTCAAAGCATAGATCAAACCCAAACTCGTTTTACTACTTCATAATGAGAGAGTACGAACACCTGTGTCCTATTTTATCAATTAATATGATGATACTGAGACCAAAATACACGTAATGTCCTTATAAGTCAATATACGTCTCATCTTTAGAGGATCTCATTTGGAATGATCCTCTTCATGATCCACGTCGATTATGAACTTGAGAATAATTTTTTTGATCTTATGTTAACCCACAAAAAGGTGATTTATCTTTTTAAGAAGATAAATCATAAAGGAAAATACTGATTGGCCTGCTCAGAAGAATGCTCAATCGTATAGGAATTCTTAAACGTAAAGTTTTGTTACGTCTATATTCTCCGACGTTCAAACTAATTAATGTAAGAAAAAACCTTACGACAAAAGCATTCTTGTATTTATTTTTTTTCGATTAATTCCCAACTCTTATTGTGTCCCAAATCTTGCCGGATTAAAGTCCTTATTAACGAAAGAGAAACCTTGGAATTCTTCTTGATTAATGTAACTAACAACTTCTGGATTTTCTGGTGTCAATTCTGGATCCTCCCTCGTGAATTCGGCATCGAAGTTTAATGCGTCCTTTTTACTCTGCTAAAAAATTTCAAAATAATTTTTCTCAAATAGATAAAATAAATTTAATAATGAGTTTTATTACATACACACACACATACACACAAATATATTGGATTTTTATATAAGACGGTGATATATATATATATATATATATATATATATATATATATATATCGTTCCTTTTAAAAATGTGTTTATACACATTTGAGTTTGTTACACATTTGAGTTTGAATTATTTAAAAATTATTTTTTTTTTTCTATAATATTAAAAGAAAAAAACAAAGAAAGAAAAAAAACAACGCAGGAACGTTACTTAATATTAATAAATAAATATTAAAAAATTTGTTTTTAATTGGCACATAAGAGAGAGACACACACACACATATATATATATATATATATATATATATATATATATATATGTGTGTGTGTGTGTGTGTGTATGTGCACAGATCATTCAATATCTCAAATGATTTTGTTTGTACTATTCATAATCACAGACTCATATAAACATAAAAACTAATTAAATTTGCATTTGTTAACTTACAACTTTTGGTTTAATTGGTGGTTTAACTCTACGACCTTCTAAAGCTTCCCAATCCATGTGTTGGAAAAATGGATGAACTTTTATAGCAGCTTCACCGCCATTAGCAGCCACGCAACCTAATCGTTTAGCTGGATTCTTGGTCATGAATCCTTTTAATATCGAAACTGCTTCTTTCGATATCCAAATTGGATATAGCACGTCATCACGTAAAATAGACTCAAATAAATCATCTTCGTTATCTGCTTCAAAAGGAGGTTGGCCTGCCATCATCTCATACATTAATACACCAAGTGCCCACCAATCGACACTGGCACCGTATTCTAATTCTTGCAAAATCTCTGGTGCAATGTAATCGGGTGTACCACAAAATGTTGAAGTCGTAGTTTTACCTTCGACGATTCCTTCCTTGCACATACCAAAATCTGCGAGTTTACAATGGCCCTCTTGATCGAGAAGAATATTATCGAGTTTAAGATCACGATATATGACGTGATGTTTGTGTAGAAATTGTAACGCTAGCGTTACCTCGGCCGCATAAAAACGTGCCCTTGCCTCATCAAATTTACGTGCTTTTTGAATATGAAACATCAAATCGCCTATAAATAGATATAACATTTTGTTCGTATATATACAATTATAACATGAGAATATTTTTCAATTGAGATTTTTATTATAACGTACCTCCGTTTACATATTCCATTACAAAGAAGAGACGATCGTTCGTTTGGAAACAACTATGAATAGCTGTCAAAAATGGATGTTTTGCCGCTAATGTCAGTATACGTTTTTCCGTCATCGTACAATCAACATCATCATCTTGTATAATAACATCCTTCTTTAATATTTTTACAGCATATACTTCATCGGGATTACTTTTTCGTTCAACCAACATAACTTTACCAAAGCTACCCTTTCCAAGTACTTTGATAAAATTAAAATCTTCCAGACCAAACTTTCTCACTTCATTTTCATTAACAGACACTGCATTCTGTTTAATTCCTATTTCACTTTCCTCCAATTGTCTTTGTACTGTTGCCTGTGATGCTTCTGTTGTTAATGTTTCGGTTACAGCAACAGTAGATGGTGTTTGGCTAGATTGACAAGTCGTAAAATTAATCCTTGGCGTTTTGATTTGTTTATCTGGAGAAATATTCATTTCGCTTAAAATTTCTGCCATCGCCTTTGTGTTTGTACCACAATTGTTCGCCACATTCTTGTGGCATCTTTTATGAACATTAATATTACAAGCTGAAAAAAAAAATATAAATAAATTATTCCTATTATTTCTTATAATAAAAAGGACAGATTGATCTAAGAAAATAATTATTAAATTTACCTTCGCATTGTAAACCTTGCCTATATAATCCGTATAATAAAGAACCGCAATGATCGCAAAATGTAAACCTTTTATATGTACGGACAAAGAACCGATGTGGTACATCTATGCTGAAGCGTGGACTTTCTGTATCTTGATGAGACTGCAATCCAGTTCCCTTACCCTAAATAATTGAGAACAGGAATGGGGAAAATAAAAAAAAAAAAAAAAAAAGAAAAAGAAAACAAAACAAAATATAACTTATAACATCATGAAAACAGATTGATGCATATAATATAAATAAAAAATTATATAAAGATTAATTTAATAAAATGCTGCAAATTTGTTTAACACGTTCGATATTGAAAAGAAATAATTTCTTTTCTTTCTTTTTTTAACAAATAAACAAATAAAAAATAAATATACAAAGAAAGCTTCGATTATTTATGAAATATCTTACCTCATCTCTCATTCCAGGACATTTTGTTATCACCAATTTATGACATCGCTTGTGAACTACGCAAGTGCAAACTGAAACAATTACAATAATACACGTCTATATTACGTACACTATTATTTTCTCAAGGAAAAAAATAACACCAAATGGCATGACCAAAGCTGGTTGCATGCATGTTTATAAGTGCATCCTAATTGTTTAAAATCATATTAAAAGCAAAAATAAAATATAATTCAACCTGTTGCAATAATAATAATAATAATAATAATAATAATAATAATAATAATAATAATAATAATAATAATAATAATAATAATAACAATAATAATAATAATAGAATTAGATAATAATTTCAGAGAGGTGTCACATAGGAGCAAATAATCCCTTGCATAGCAAGATATTCAAACCTTGCATTAGTTTATTCAATTGACATTTAAAATAAAATCATGCAGTGAAGAGAGTTTCCAAGCTTGGCACCATGTTAAATCAAAGCGAATAATATATCCTGTCGAATGGTGATGGATTATCAGTACTGAAGTTCAATTTGCAAGTGCAAATCAAAAAAAAAAAAAAAAAAAAAAAAAAAAAAAGAAGAAGAAAAAAAGCACATAAATACCATGATCAAAAAGACTGAATTTATGAAAAAAAGAAAAAAAAAAAAAAAAAAAGAAAGAATCATTAGAAAATTCAAAGTGTCAAAATTTGATTTTATTAAGTGCAATAATTGCCGTTCACCCTAAATGATTTCATGTCATTGTGAAAACTAATAACATGTATACATTCCTAATAATAACACGTTCATCATACACAGGTTCAGCAAGCGAGTACGCAATTATAATCTGTTAATAACGTGTATGTGTCTTTCTCACCTTGACACTGATAGCCCTGCTTGCCCAAGCCCCTGAAATACAACAGACAAAACACGTCACATTGTCTCCTCATATTCCCTTTTAAAACACATACGTATTCCTCCTTGGACCATATACCATAGTTAGACATCTATTGTAGACTCTTAAGAAATGTATAAATAATGTGAGGAAAAAAAAAAAAAAAAAAAAAAAAAAAAAAAAAAAAAAAGGAAATAAAAAGAAAAGAAAAAAAGTTATTAATAAAACAAAGTGGTTGGTGCTTTACGCATGGAATCTATTTTCATTTATTGGAATAAAATCTTATTTTCTTTTTGGCCGAACAGCATTGATACATGAGTGCTCCAACACCTCAATAATCTTGAATAAAATTTATAGCAACACATGAATATGTGTGCTTGTAAAATTTCTTACATGCAAATCTTCTATTTATAAATACGATAAAACCCAAAATAAACGCAAAGTTTTATCTAATCCCCTGATATGATTTTGACAATGCCAAGATCGATACGACTAAATAATTTTTATTATAAGGGAAACGTTCAAGCATGCTATCTAAAAGTCACTATTTTCCTTTCTTGGTATTACCAAAATCAAATTTAAAGGAAAACCAACATCCCAGTCATGCAGATCCTGTAGTTGCAAGATTATTATATATCATTGTACCATGCAGATTTGGTGTGTCAAAAGTCGATTAGACTTTTATATTTAATTAATCAAAATTTTCACTTTACTATTGGTATCTGAACTGATAATTAAATTACTTCATCTTTTCAAAAGAAGCACACCAAACCAAGCAAGCAAAATTCTATTTGCTGAAACAAATTAAGGCACATTTTTTGTCTCTTCGGTCATTCTCTTACTTTATAATATTAATAAATCATAAAGCACAAAAGAGAGACAGAGAGAGAGAGAGAGAGAGAGAGAGAGAGAGAGAGAGAGAGAGAGAGAGAGAGAGAGAGAGAGAGAGAGAGAGAGAGAGAGAAAGAGAGAGAGAGAGAGAGAGAGAGAGAGAGAGAGAGATGATAAAGTTAAAGACAGTTTGCATTTTGTATTATTAAAAATTTCTTTGTAAAACTATATTTCAATGAATGACCGAAGAGAAAATTTTTCAGATATTTATATAATTAATATACCATATTTATAATATTCCAGATATACCAGACATGTCAATTTACAAGTGAATGTAGTACCCATGTAAATTTTGATTTTAGCAATCAATTATAAATATAAATATAAATATAAATATATATATATATATATACATATATAAACACATATATATATATATATATTAAACTAATAAGCACTTGACCCTCATGCCGTTAAACACATACATACCATATAAACTCGCGGCAGTGAGAGCAGAATGTTGGTTGCCTTAAAAATGTAGCCATAAATTTGTGACCATTCACTTGATGAACACGGCGCCTCATAGCACCTCTCCGACGATTGAATCCTTGCCATTCTTTAAATTCTCTCCTAGGTTCTTTCCCTGAGCTAATACTTCCGATACTTCTACCAATACCGATAGATTCTCCATCCACCCCACTCCGACAACTCGTTTGATGATCTGTAAAATATATCCATGATATATTTTATCTGTATGTAGATAAATAGAAATATCAATTGTCGTCATAATATACCTGAATCGTTCCATTTTAAATCTATCCTCACGCGCAATTTTCCTTGTGGTTCCAGGTCAACCTTTAAAACAAATTTAACATACTCTTGACAAATTTTATACTCTGACATTGATAAAAATCTAAAACTATATATATGAAAATTCATGGAATCAAATGTAAACATTAATTATTATCTTTGATGTATGTAAAAAAAAAAAAAAAAAAGAAAAAAAGAAAAAAAAGAAAAAAAAAATAATATTTGCCATATAGCAAATTAAATGTTTCAAAACATTGGATATATTTTTTTTTATATATCCGGTGTTAACGTTCTTATGATGAAATGATAAATAAAGTGAGTTGTGCAATGATAAAAAAAAAAAAAAAAAAATAAAAGAAGAGAGAAGGGAAAAAAAGAAAAAGACCTATAACGAACGAATCAAAAAACAAAAACAAAACAAAACAAAAAAATATATAACAACAATAAATACGTATATAGATTTATTGAAAAATATTATAAATACATACCCAAAAATCGGCTGTCTTGTCGTTTCTGCTAACAAGCTCCTCGAATGGGATGCTGCAATTGGCAACGAAATAATCAGGCGGTAAGGCCGCATCGTGGAAGACTGTTAATCCAAGCATGACAGCATTCTGAACCTTGTGCGTGAACGATTCGTTCCAAACGGGATCGGAGGTTTTAGCTTTTGTCGAGGAACGATCAAGATGATTCTCGTCAACGTCAAGTTGTACGTAAGGATCTAATATAGGTTCGTCCTGCCAAAATTTTCTCTGTTTGTCGGTAGCTCTTAATCCGACAGCTTCGCATATTTCGATCTTCATCGTACCCGTAAACATCGCGAAGAAATTATTATACGTTTTTAAAGAAGAACCGCGTAAATAGAGAGATCGTCCTCGATGAAAATAAGAAAGAAACAAAATTAATAATGACAACAACAATAACAATAATAATAATAATAATAATAATAATAATAATAATAATAATAATAATAATAATAATAATAATAATAAAAGGGGTGGAGGTGGAGGTGGGGGAGAGGAGAGATAGAAAAAGAGGAGTCTCGCGCGAAAAATCTCTTCGTCCGTATATATATATATATGTATATATGTATATATATATATATATATCAAATAATAGGACAGAGAGAGAGAGAGAGAGAGGGAGGGAGAGAAAGAGAGAGAGAGAGAGAGAGAGAGAACTGTCAAGTTTATAAATTATCACCAACCCTCTCCCTCTCTCCTACCTTCGATCGAGAGACTTAAACGAAGAGAGAGAGAGAGAGAGAGAGAGAGAGAGAGAGAGAGAGAGAACGAAACAAAATTAATTCTTACGTTGGTCTTCTTACGCGACGACGCTCGCGACGAATCAAGGTTATAATATCACCGACCTCTCGAACGTAGGATAATCGACGCGACAAATCTCTATCTCTCTCTCTCTCTCTCTCTCTCGTGGAGCGCGCGTTCTTCTCGACGTATAATCGCGACGATATATCCCCGAATGTCGAAGAATCTCGAACGAATAAGGAAGAGAAAGAAGGAAAGCCAACGTATGTATATGCGTGTGTGTGTGTGTGTATATATATATATATATTATATATATCTATCTCACTCTCTCACTCTCTCTTTATATTTCTCTCTCTCTCTCTCTCTCTCTCTCTTTTCGTAGAGAGAAGAGAGATGGAGATTATTAACAGCACACTAGAGATGTAAATATCCGATGTACTTGTTCACACGGTTAAAATGATCTGCCGTGGAAGAGAGATAATATCGTTTAAAATGCGTGCCTTCGTCCTCGAACCTTTTCTCTCTCTCTCTCTCTCTCTCTCTCTCTCTCTCTCTCTCTATCTATCTCTTTCTTTTTCTCTCTTATTTTCTCGTTTGCTCTATCCGTCTGTCCGTCTCACTCTTGCGCGCGCCCTCTCTCTCTCTCTCTCTCTCTCTCTCTTTCTCTCGTCTATTTTATATCTCACTCTTTTTCTCGTCTTACTATGACCCTCTCTCTCTCTCTTTCTCTCACTCTCTCTTTCTCTCTCTAATATAAGCCTATCCTTCGCTCTGTCAAGTTCCTCCTTCTCTTTCCTTCTTCTATCACCTCCTCCTTCTCCCTTTCTCTTTGTCACCGCCACGAGCACCGTACTAGAGTTATAAACGCTCGGCTTCCTTCGCTCTCGCACATAACAGAAACGGTGTCGAGAGGGTGGTTGACGTTGACGTTGACGTTGACATTAATGTTGACGTTGACGTTAACGTTGAGCTTGACGTTGACGTTGTCGGCGTTGTCCTCCTTCTCTTCGTCTTCTTCCTTCTCGTCGTCGTCGTCGTCGTCGTCGTCGTCGTCGTCGTCGTCGTCGTCGTCGTCGTTCTCGTCGTCGTCGTCGTCGTCGTCCTTGTCTTTGTCGGTACTCCGATTACCAACTTCTTTTCCTCAAGTATAACAGAATTATTATGGATTAATAAAATTAACGATCGGACAATATCAATTGAATGAATTATAATAAGCGATCGTAATAATGATTCTTCTTGTCCGTTCGATATACTGAGTGCCATTAAAATTCTTCTTCCTTCGCGATTTAATGTTTCCTCTTACTATTAGTCGAAACGTTAGTCACAATTCTCACTTCTATCTTTCTTTCTCTCTCTCTCTCTCTCTCTTTCACTCACTCTCTGTCCCTGTCTCTCTCTCTCTCTTTCTCTGTCTCTGTTTCTCTTTACACTATTCACGTTCAGGACAATTGTAACCCTCGTTGTAATAATAAAATCGACGAAAGAAAATCCTTCGGTGTAAGTCATTCACGCATTACTCTTTTTTTCTTTCTTTCTTTTTTTTTTGTTTTTTCTTCTTCTTCTTTTTTTTTTTTTTTTTTTATTACAACGACAGTTTTTTTTTTTCCTTCGTATTTTCACTCCTCCTTTATTATCTCGAACTCACTACACAGATTCGAATCTCACGATTGGTCCACAATCTATCTCCTCGCTCTTTCGTTTCTCCATCGTACGTTTCGCAATTAAGAAGAGAGAGAAAGACAGATAGAGAGAGAGGGAGAGAGAGAAAGAGAGAGAGAGAGAAAAAAGAAGAGAATGCCGATTTCTAAATCGATCTCTCGAAGATCGATCTTTATGCACGAGTCACGATTGTCGATATTTTTAATCGATTTGAATATATTGACTCGAGAATTGAGTGTTAATTGATTTTTTTCTTCTTTGCTTTTTCATTTATTTCAAGAAAAATCATTTCGTTATTCGAACGTATTGTAAAATTGAAAAGTAAAAATTTATGGTTTTAAAACGCATCTTCTTTTCTTTTCTTTATTATTTTTGTTTTTTTTTTTTTTTTATATTACTACGATATTGGTCATACTGTCGCGAAAAGTTAGTTACCTGATCAATACGTTGGCATCCCTGGAACGAAAAATTGGTTGGTACGATTGGCGTTGTCAATATATATAACGTTACTTATTGTATATACAAATTGATTAATTTTTGTAATCATTGGATCATGATAATAATTCAGATTTTAAATATAAATGAAATTTGTAAAAAATCTTCTCGTAATTTTATTCGTATCATCATTACTTTTGTTTGTATTGTATCGATTCGTATTGTATTATAATTTTTTTTATATTATTTCTATCCCCTTTTGCAATTGAAAAAGTATTTAAAACTAAGATACGAATTATTTACGATAATCAATTCTATTCAAGCGATTTAAATAGATTAGAAAAATCTTCATCGCAGTAAAAATTTCAAAGGAGACATTTTTATAACCTCTGTGGCTGAAAGAGAGAGTGAGAGATTGAGAGAGTAAGGAAGGAAAAGATACGAATTATTATTAACAAAAGTAAAGTTAAAAAATAAGAAACTAAAATAAATCGCGATCTTTATTAATTTGTATGAACAATCGAAGGTATTCTATAGATCTAAATTTTTTACATTTGTGTACACACACACACAATGTTACAATTTTATTGAATCATTCTCGTTCAAAAAAAATCATCAAATATATATATATTAGTATCGATTAAAACATTTATAAAATATATAGGATGGGTCAAAAGTTTTCATAAGCGATTATAAAAATCGATTATTATTTTGCGAAAAAAAAATTTCTATAAATAATAATTTACTTTCGATAATCGCTTAAGTAACTTTTGACGTACCTTTTATATATATATATATATATTAGATTAAAATCTCTAAAATCCATATATTATATCATTATATATGTGCATGTAAAATCTACCTGCGTATATTTATTGTAATTATAAATCATACTTTCTTCTCTTTGGAGATATAATATTAAGAGGATATTATTATGTGCCATTTCTAAAATTGGATTAGTCTTGATCCTTGTTCTTGAAATTTGTTCTGCTTTTAAAAAAAAAAAAAAAAAAAAAAAAAAAAAAAAAAAAACGAACATTTTGCTTAAAATTATGCCACCTCCTCCTTCGCATTTATACCGCAATTGCGGGCCACATTTTTATGACATCTTTTATGAATATTAATGTTACAAGCTAAGAAAAAGATTAGAATAATTAATTGTCACTTTTTACAATAAAAGAAAAGATCGTATTAAGAAAATATTTGTTAAAAATTTACCTTTACATTGTACGCCTTGTCTATATAATCCATATAAAAGAGAACCACAATGATCGCAAAATGTACATCTTTTATAAGTATGAACAAAGAACTGATGCGGCACATCTATTTCATTTTGATGTGATTGAATTCCAGCCTCTCTGTCCTAAATAATTGATCATGAAAAAGAAAAAAAAAAAAAAAAAAAAAAGAAAATCCAAATTAAAAGAACTTTAAAACAAATTGATATGTAATACAAATGATCTAATTAATTTAATAGAATGTTGAAATTTATTTGTTACATTTATATATTATAATAAAGAAATTTTTTCCTTATTAATAAGCAAATAAAATGATTATGTGCAAAAAAAGCAAGAATATTTATTAAATAACATACCTCATCTACCATTCCAGAACATTTTGCAATAACCAAATTATGACATCGTTTGTGAACTACGCAAGAGCAAACTAAAACGATAACAATAATAATGATATCTATACCTTAAAAAATAATAATAATAATAATAATATTTTTTTTTTCTACAAATAGCATAACCAAAGCTGACTTAAGCATGTAATAATAAAATCATACAGTGAAAAGAGTTATCAAGCTTGGCACTTTATCAAATTAAAGCAAATAAGTTTTCCTATTGAATATGATGCTGGTTTATAAGCACTTGAGTATTCAATTTGTAAATCAAAGAAAGCATATAAATACCAATGGCCAAAATTGAATTTACAAAAAATCATTGTAAAATTCAAACTGAATTGAATTTTTATAAATTGCAAAAATTGCCCATCATCCAAAATGATTTAATGCCATTGTAAAAATGATTAACGTTGTATCCTAATAATATAATAATAATCTTAATAATTATCTGAATAATAAATGAGGATTCATTATAAACAGATTCAACAAGCAAGAGTACATAATTATAATTTGTCAATAATGTGTATGTGTCTTTCTCACCTTGACACTGATAGCCCTGCTTGCCAAAACCCCTGAAACATAATAGACAAAACACATCACATTATCCCCCAAATATTCTCTTTTAAGACACACATGTATTCCTCCTTGAATGATATACCATAATTAGACATCCATATATAGGTTCTTAAAAAATGTATAAAAAAAAAAAAAAAACGTGGAAAGAAAAAAAAACAAAAAGAAAGAAAGAAAGAAAAAGAAATTATTAATATAGAACAAAGTGGTGACTGGCGTTTTTCAAGCGGAATCTATTTTCATTTATCAATTTAAATTTATTTAAGAATAAAATTCAATAGTCTTTAAAAGAATTCGAACTCATATATGGAATGTTCGCTTGGGCAACTCAAAACATGCAACCATTTACAATTAAAACTTTTGACAATGCCAAGATCAATAAGATTAAACAATTTCTTAAATAAATGAAAACATTCAAGCATGCTATCTAAAATGTCATTTTCTTTTTTCTTTTTTTTTTTCTTTTTTTTTTTTTTTTTTATCATCAAAATCAAACGCAAAAAGAAAAATCCCATATCCTTGGCATATGTCAATGAAATCCAAGAGACATTCTTTAGTTAAAAAGATGTGTTATATTCTCCTATCAAGCAAGATTTACATATGAAAATGATTTGCTATTTATCTAAAGAAATTATTACCCATATAATTAATAATAAATATTATATTATATAATTATCTTTAGCGTTGAATAATTATGCCATTAAAAAAGTTCCATACAAACCATATGAATTCGTGGCAATGTGAGCAGAATGATGGTTGTTTTAAAAATGCGGCCATAAATTTATGACCATAGACTTGATGAATTCTATGACTCATAGTACCTCTTTGATGATTAAATCCTTGAAAATCTTTAGATCCTCTTTCAGACTCTTTTACGGAATTAATATTTTTATTACTTTTACCATTAACAAGAGATTCATTAACGATCTTATCACGACAATGATCTGAAAAATATTCATAATATATTTTATTTATAATTGATAAAAGAAATATTATTTTTAATACCTGTATCGTTGTTACGTATCAAATCTATCTTCACACGCAATTTACCCTGAGGTTTGAGATCGACCTAAAAAAAAAAAAAAAAAAAAAAAAATATTTCATGTCATTGAATAAAACTTCAATGATTGTTACATTGCAAGTTAGATATATAAATAAAATTAAATATAACGATAACAATATCCTGTTTGTCTATCAATGTTAATATCCTGTCGATATGTGGCAAACGAAAGCATTAGATAAAAAAAAAAAAAAAAAAAAAAAAAAAAATCCATAAAAATTTGTGTCAAACAACAAACCCAAAGATCAGTAGTTTTGTCGAGCTCTCCTCCAATGAGTTCCTCGAACGGAATACTACAATTGGCAACGAAATAATCATAAGGTAAATCAACTTCGTGAAAAAGAATTAATCTAAGTACAACAGCATTCTGAACTTCGTGCGTATAGATTTCATTCCAAACGGGATCTAGGGTATTGTATTTGGTCGAGGAACGATCAAGATGATTCTCGTTGATGTCAATTTGTACGTAACAATTTAATATAGATTCCTCTTGAGAAGAATCTTGTTGTTTTTCGTTCATTCTAAGTCCTATGGCTTCGCATATTTCGATCTTTAATGTACCCGTAAACATCATTCAAGAAATAATATTATACGTCAATGAACTCGTTATAAATTTATCTTAATAAAAGATTAAAAAAAAAGAAAAGAAAAAATAGAAGAAAGAAAACTAAAGAAGAACAAGTAACGAATAAAAAACTACGAGTCGTATGTGCGTACGCTTCGTCGATCAAACGAAAACTGTTGCTTTATTCATTACGAAACTTAACTAAAGGAAGACAAAAAAAAAAAAAAAAATAACAATTTATTATTGAAACGCTCAAGGTTATAATATTGAACGATTTCTCAAAAATAGGATAATAAATAACTCGAAGAGAGCGCGCGCGCGATCGTCTTCTTACAATTGACGACAATTCCGCGAATTATGAATAATATTGAACAAAAACAAAAAAAAAAAAAAAAGATAAGAAAAGTAAATAAATAAGGAAAAGAAGCAAAACGTAGTAACACACACACACACATACACATATATTTTCATAGAAAGAGAGATTATTAATAACTTACCAGAGACGTAAATACCGATGCACTAATTCGCACGATAAAGATGAGAGTAATGACGTATAGATTTACGCACTTCGTACACGGATCTTCTTTTTCTCTCTTTCTCGTTTATTTTATATATCGCTATTTGTCTCGTTTTACTCTCTCTCTCTCTCTCCATCTCCCTCTTTCTCTTTTTCCCCCACTCTTTTTCTCTCCCACTCTCACTCCCACTCCCACTCTTTCTTCTTCTCCCATCCCCACTCTTAATTTCTTTCTCACTCACTCACTCACTCCTCTCTCTTTCTCTCTCTTTCTCTCTCATCCCCTTTCTCTGTTAATCTAATGCAAGCCTATCTTTCGTTCTGTCAAGTTCCTTGCTCTTTTCTTATATCATCCCCACCCTTTTTCTTCCATTTTCAAGCGAGCACCATAATAGAGTTGTAAATCCCTCGGCTTCTTTAACTTTTTTGCCCAGAAAAAAGAGAAACACTCTTGAGAAACACTATATCGATTTCTTTTTATTCATCGATTCTTTTCGATTAGGCATGAATCGATTTATTCGTAACAAAAAAAAAAAGAAGAAAAAAGGAACATCGACATTCAGATTGAAAAATTTAAGCGCCATTTTCATATCCTCTATGCCTATGAGAGAGAAAGAGAGAGAGAGAGAGAGAGAGAGAGGAAGGATTATTAATTCGTAATTAATAATTTAACAATGATTTATTTATCGTGAATCGGTTTTTTTTTTCTAATTAATATCATTACGATGATTCGTCGTGCGATTTCTTGTTTCTTTTTTCTTGTTCCTTTTTTTTTTTTCTATGTTAATATATTTTGAATACATAACCTGTTAATTATATCTCGTAAAAATCAATCTGAATATGTCGAGGATCGAAAGATTTTCAATAATGGTTGCCTCGTTGCAAGTGCCCGTTGACATAATAAAAAACATCAAAATGAATTTGGATAGTTGTTCGTTTTTTTTTTTTTTTTTCTTTTCTTTAAGAAAAATAACTTCATATTTGTTGATAGTATGAATGAAAAAAAAAGTGCAAAGATAAATCATTTTGATATAATGATTTTAATAAAGGATAGATATTCGAAATATTTAAAAATGAAACTAAAGAACGAAAGTTAAATTCTTTTAAGGTATTATTATTATTCGATGATACTTGAATTTGTAATGTGTGAATTAAAAAAATGAACGAAGAGATTGTGGAATGATAAAAGTTACGTGTTGAAAAAAAAAAAAAAAAAAAGAAAAAGAAAAAATAGAAATGAAAAAGGAAAGTAAGTAAATCGCGTTCTTTATTGATTTTATATAAATAATCGAAGGGAGAAGGGAGTAGGGGGGAGGGGAAGTAGAAGTATGGATCTAATATTTACATTAGCGTATCAATGTAACGATGTCGTCGAACAATCATTATGATATCAACATCTTTTCATTGATCACATTGAAAGGAAAATGATAGAGACGAAAAGAAAATCGAGATTTTCTTTTCGTATCGAACGATCGATCAAATTCATCGTGATATGTATTTTTTTACTTTTGAAATGTTTGTAAAGGGGAAAAAAAAAACGAAAAAAAAAAAAAAAAAAGAAGAAAAACAAGATGGGCTCACAAAATTTCTAAATGATTTTTCAACAAAATCAATCACTCCTTTTCGTAACAGGCTAATTCTTTTTTCTCTTTGTATTCCTTTTTTTTCTTTCTTTCTTTTTTTTCGGGTTCGTAAAAAAATTATAACATCCAACTTTGATGAAAACCAAAAGCCTGATTATAAGACAAAAAAAAAAAAAAAGAAAAAATATTTCGAGAAAATAATCGATTTTTAAAATTATCATATTTTTACCCATATAACCCAATAATACAAACATTCTTTTATCAATGAATTCCCTTTCAGAATTTGGTCGATCGGCGATTTTACAAATCGCTATTTTGTTATTTATTACATATGTATATTGAATAAATATTTTATGAATTATGATGAAACGAGGGAACACAGTTATGACCTCATTAATGTGAATGATGATATTTAAATCCTATTTCGGGGCATGAATGATCGAAAAACGATTATATATATATATATATATATAATCATATTTTAAATATATATATATATATATATAATCATATTTTAAATATATATATATATATATAATCATATTTTCTCAATGTTATCATTCATGCATTATTATCAGTTGTTTCAGAAGGATTAACATTTTCTTGTAGTTGTCCTACATCCTTCTCATCTTTTTCCAGGCCGGATATTACATAAACCGGTTGTTGATTATAAGCAAGGAAATGTTGATCCATCGGCAAAGTTTTTCTTGGATCCTTCATCTTCATCTGTATCAATCATATCATTAAGATTCTCATTAAGATTTTTCTTTTTTATATAAACATATATCATTACACAACACACATACATATATATATATATGTATATGGTGGGTCATTTAAATGTTCTGAGATAATCTTAAAAATCAATCACTCTTTTTTTTTTCTTTAACTTTTCAAGCTTTTTTCCCTTTCTTTTTTTCCCCCCTTCAGATTATAAGAAAATTACTTAGCCTTTACTGTGGCCAAATTAAAAAGTGTCTTGAAAAAAAAGAAAAAAAAAGAAAAAAAAAGTGATCGATTTTTAAAATTATCTATAAACTTTTGAACGCCACCCTGTATAAATTAATATCTCTAATATCTTTATAATTATTTCAATATAATTTATAGCATATATTTAGTTCTAATTACAAATGATAATACCTTTTTTCGATACAACATTAAGAGGATTATCAAGCTGCTGATAACAAAGGCGCTGGCTGCAGCTAAAACCAAAGTGGCCGTTTGATAAACGGGTGCTTCAACTTCCGTTAGAATCTCCCGTTGCTCTAACGCAACGATCCTGTTTTCAACAGCGACTGGCATAGATTTATGTGTGAATCGTGACGTCGTTTCATCGGCCAATGACCCAAGGATTAATAGTTTCTGCATCCTTGTCAATTCTTCCAAATGAAAAGCTATGTCGACCTTATTCGTACCGATAATATCAAATTTCAGAAAGGCCGAATCACGTTCGAGATCTACTTCAATATCGTCCTTTATCCTTGCACCTAATTCGTACAAAAATTTTTTTGCTTCCCCTTTAAAGCGTACCTTGTCGGTTATTAAAAATCTTCCTGGAAAACGTAATATGACTTCTACGGCCTCAATTGGAGTTGGTACTGAAATACCATAATAAAAGTTTATGATCTATCATTTGGAAAATAACATTGTTGCATTGTACATACGTATATGTGAACCGGTTATTATATACGATCTATATTATTAACTTACAACATATGTTAGTTCCTTTTAAAAATGGTTCTGAACCAACCAGTTGATTGCCAGCCTCGTCGACGCACCAGCATGTATCACCAGCACACTGAGTAGGTTCAAATTTACCTTGACGATCGCATATAGCCGATACATGACCTCTGTCTCTCATTGCTTGGCATCTAGTAACGATGATCTTTTTCATTTGTTTCTCATCAGCCTCTAATAATTCCAACAAAGTACCTTCCATGAAGGCCTGAATCTTGTAATCTATTTCTTGATTCGTAGGACCTCTACCGCCACGTCTAGCTTGTCTAAAGTTACATTTTGGTTCGAGTCCTCTGATAAGCGATCCTTTCATGGGTTGTCCTTTTCTATTAACACACCAACAAACACCAACGTGTTCCAAACATTGAACAGATTCCCACATGCCAGTATCTTGATTGCATCTAGGTAGAAATGTCGATTGTTTTAATCTTTGTGATGTTTTCAAATTTTTCTCTCGGAGTCTTTCGCACTGAGACAAGACAGGACAAACGGTGTCGCATATCAAACGACTTGAGAAATCATTATGGCCATGCGTACATTCGGTTTTTATTCTACATTCGTTTTTCTCTGGATCGAAGTACCATCTATCTGTTTCATTGTACATAGTCGTCGTATTACACGGTACTGTACGTAATGGTTCAAAACAAACCTCACGTGGTTTCGGACAACAAACAGCATATTCATCTAACGGCGACAACTCGCACTTGTGTGTAGATGGACATTGATGACCGTGAGGACCACAAGTAGCAGGTAATCTATTTTGATCTAGAAGAGGCGTTCCATTTGGACATGGATTATCCTTCTTCGGTAAACAAACTGGTACTGGTGGACAAGGTGGTACACTACAAGCCACCTCGACCATTCTACAAGCTTCATTCTCACCGCGACAAGTTACTCTTTTACATGGATCTCTACATGAACACATAGGACAACCACTATCTAGATCCAATTCAAAACCTTCCGATCGACAATCGAGCTTACAATCGATTTCTGGACATCTTTGAGGCTTGTTACATCTTGGTACGATACCTTCGAGAACGCGTGTACCTGCAGCTTCTCTTCCTTCCACGTCGACGCACCAACACATACCGTTGTGACATTGGACTGCCTCGAATGCCCCATTGACGTCACATCTAGGTATATAAATTCTTCTTGCTGGTTCACCAGACTCTCTAGCAGCGTGCTTGGCTACAGCCTGTGCATGTTGACAAGCAGTGGCCATGACAGGTGCTACGCATTGCGTACCACAACCTGTTGAACAACATTTATCCGAATTCGAACACTCTTGATCGTTACTACATTGTAATTCACAGCTCGACGAACTTGGTACCAAATAGGGACATTGTCCGGGTTTCGTTGTCAGACACGCAGGAACGGGTGGACAATATTCTCCTGTGCCACAATTTACGTCCACCATTGTGCAAACTTCTCGTAGGCCACAAGACACATCTTTACAAGGATCGTGACAATTACATTGCTCGCAACCATTCGTATCTATGTCGTAACCATAAGGACAAACCAAATCGCACGATATCGGGGTACAAACTTGCCAAGGATTTTTAAGACTTTTGCAATCGGTCTCGGGACTGACGTCACCGCGCAGAATAACTCCGTACTGATTCACGCAAGCACAGGTACCGTTATTACATTGCAAAGGCTTGTAAGTACCATTTTCCTCGCATTGCGGTGGTGGAACAGCCAAGGACATACCTTCTCTCGTACCTTCCATTCGTTCACCGAAATCTCGCAGATATTCACACACTAAAATTAATTGATATTCGTATCGTCAATAAAAATCATTAAACGATCATATTTTTTGAAAACTTACTTGATAATTTTTTTACTGTGGTCGATGGTATAGCACAACAGATCGATTGTCCAGCTTCCGGTACCATTGTACACGCGTAATTATATGGACAGGTCTGATTGTTAGAACACGTGATTGCATTACCTTCCTCGTCGCTCAGAGGTGTACCGAAAATGCAAGGGCTTTTATAAGTTCTTTTTGCTTTACATTCTGGCTTGGTAGGACAAAGAAAATCAGGACAATTCGTTTCCTGTTTGAGCACACACTCTTCTTCGGGTGGACATGGAAAACTGAATGAGAGAAGTAAAATGATGTAAGACAAATCGGAGAAAAAAGATGTGCTTCAATTTAACGCATTATGAATTTCATTTACTCTTACATACCCCTCGCAAGGATTATCGCATTCGCATGTAGAACAACCGGAAGAATCAGTTTTAAATCCATATTGACAAACTTGGGCGCACTGTTGTTGAATGCAAGATGTCGATAAAGATCTTGCTTTGGCAATCGATGTACAATTTACTTTATCAGCTGGTCCCATTGAACCAGATATCTTTCGACCATCATCATCGACACACCAACATACCAGACCGTTTCTCGAACATTGTTTAGTTTGAAATTCTCCTTCTAAAAAATCATTCGTTTTTAATCATTAATTCACAAAAACTTAAGTTATATGTACGTACTTAATAATATAATGAGAACAGATTTTTTTGATTTTCTTTACCTTCCGTACATTGCGGTATGTAACCTCGGCCCTGTTTTTCCGAAATACTTAACATTTCTGCCAGCATACGATCATGCCGACATACGCTAAGATTTTCGGGTATAAAACAACTACCACCGCAGTGTTCACTTTGACAACATTTCTGTGGCGGTGGACATTCCAAATCGTGTTGGCACGTTCTACCACAAATCGTTGGTTCCTCGTTTGGGCAAGTACCGGCTCTCGTTAAATTGAAATTTGAGGGACAACAAACCCCATATTCCTGTTTCGGATCTACCAAACATCTATACATCGGCGGACAACTTGGTTTTCCTGCTGTATTACCGCATAGGAATGGTCTCAAAGAATCTGTGATTTGCAATGGTTCACCTGCCGGGCATACGTTGAAGAGGGATTTAGCTTTACGACAGCTTGGCACCGGTGGACACGGAGGACGTGCACAGGGTACATCGATTAATTCACATATCTGACCCGGACTTGGACAAGTTATACCACGACATGGATCTCTGCATTCACACTTGGGACACCCATTGTTCGTATCGATCTACAAATTACGATTAAATAAATTAGATTAATTAAATTTAAATTTAACCAAAAGGATACTTTTGTATTTTTTGATTAGAAGAGCAAAATGTGATAAGTTAAAGTTTGCAAGAATAATAATAATAATAATAAAAAAAAAAAAGAATAGAAAAATTACTTCGAATCCAAGCGGGCAAAACATTCGACAAGAATGTGCTGGACATGGTTTAGGATTATTGCAATCAATATCATCGATGTTAGATCCTATCGTTCCAGGAATTTCACTACCAATCTTCTCGTCGACGCACCAACAACGTTTTTTCTCAGGATCACACTGCACCCTCTCAAAATCTCCTGTTTTGTTATTACATTTTGGTATATATTGCGATATCACGGTCCAACTGTCAAGAGCACGGAATCTCTTAACGGTTGCCAAAGCCAATTGTTCGCATCCTGATAGTTCGCTACCGACGCATCTCAATCCGCAGGCTGTTTTGCAGCAACGTTCTTCGAATAATTGACATTCGGAATCTATCTTACAGGATGGTGACCTCGATGGACAAATGTTTTGCTCTTCGAAGGATGGACATCGACCTGTTGTGGCTTTTAGAGATGACTCTGTAAAAAATATTTTATATCACGTTGGTAAAATATTTCTTTTTTTCTTCTCTCTCTCTCTCTCTCTTTTCTTTTTTTCTGTGCGCTTATTAATATCGCATATTAGTAAAAAGATATCGATGAGCAAACACGTTCCTTCGTTCATCTTTATGTGTCATACACACACACACACACACACACACACATATATATATATATATATATATATACATACATAGAATCGCGCGTGCGTAACACGGTGATAATAATAATACAAATAAATAGAGTCAATCCTAACGGTTTCTCGCACCCTACTGCCACACTTACCTAAGCATGCTACCAAACACGTTTCCTGGATACTTCCATCAATAAAAACGCTGATATATATACATATATATATATATATATATATGTCTGATTTAGATAATACTGAAAATTCTTATGAGCGTAGAAATTTAAACGAATTAAGTACATGATCAAATATAGACAGTATATGAAAAGAAAATGGAGAGATATTTCGATCGATGGGAACACGATAACTAGCTTTCTAACGAAAGTGATTAATAACGAAAAGCAAAAAGCGTGATATACGTGGAAGAGTTTCGCATAATAAATAACTCTTTTTATTAAATCGTTCTCATTCGATTTAATTTTATTTTTAAAAAGATATTACATTTTAAATTTATATATATATATTTTAAAATATTTATCAAAAGAAAGCGTCGATATATGATGGCATAAAGATATATATATATATATAAGTCTAGAAAGTATGAGATTAGTCGAGTTCAAAGGTCTTCTAATCTTTTTTGTTTTTTCGTTTTAATATTTTCGTTGGAAATGAGAACAGATATAAAAACATGGGAAAGATTTTTAAAAGAAACGCGGGTCCACATTCTTTGTGGGATGAGTAAAACGGCATAGCAGAAATTGTCGGGCTGAGAGAACCGGCTTGTTGCTGGTTAGCTGGAGTTAAAAACGTTTTGTAGATACTAAATCATTCAAATGCGGTATAAGATTATCTCGTCGATAATTCAGTTAGACCGCAAAAAAAAAAAAAGAAAAAAAAAAAGGAAAGAAAGAAGAAGATAAACAAAAAAAGATGATGATAATAATAATTGAAAATTCCAAAATTACTGGATAAAACCGTATTATAGACGTGCTTTTTATATAGACCACATTCAAGCGCATTATAACTCACTTTATGATATCCATTTAAAAGATTGAAATGTACGACTGTTTTTGTTCGGAGAGAAAAAAAAAAAATACAAACAGCGTGTAATCTTTATTCATTTTTTTCTTCCATTAGGATGGAATAAAATCGAACGAAATTATAGCGTCATTCGGGTGAACTACTGAGTAATATATTTCTAAAAAAAAAATAAAACAAAAAAAAACTTGACGTCCTGCGGTGAAATAAACGATAGAGTACTTGGCAACGTATCAGCAGCCATTCCAACGACATGATCGCGCGAACGAATGATTATTGATCATTGTCGATCGACCGTAGAAAATGATTACTTCCAAAGCTAGCATGTTCATAGAATCTGTGCATGTTCATAGAACTGCATGTTCCATAGAAGTGCATGTTCGGGAAGATTTAAAAATGCAAAAAGTTTCCCCATCGGATTCCCCGGTGATTCCATGAATGCTTAAGTAAAAGAAGAAGAGGAGAAGGACCGGTTAAGAAAAGTTTGGAAGTGTATTCATTGTTCAAACAACGAAAAAAGAAATGCCCAAGATGAACGACTATAGAAGAACGACTTCTATAGTTTAAAAAGATTAAAAAAAGGAAGAAACCGAGATGAGATTAAAAAAAAGCCACCTTTTATCTTATTTAAATGCTTAACATTATTTATTCTGATGTATCTATCTTAGATTTCTTTTTCTTTCTTTCTTTCTTTCTTTTTTGATCCTTTTTTTTATCCTTCTTTTAAGATCTTTATTTAATCATACGAAATTAAGACAACTTCTTTCAGAAATAATAAATAATTAAATTATATATATATATATATATATATATATATATATTAATTTAATAATAAATAAATTATAATATTTATTGATTTTATAAAATTTAAATAAATTTAAAATGCCAATAATTATTTTATAATCTTGTATTTATGACATCTTCGATTTTATTAATAGATAGTTAAATATTAATATAAAAGATATTTCTAAATTTATTAGGCCAAAAGATTTTAATTAATAATGAGAATTTAATTGGTAAATTAATTATCTATATTAAATTATTCGTAATAATCTTATACGTATAAATATATAAATATTTGTTAGTAAAATGTCAATATAAAGTCAATAATAAATATCGAACAATCAATAAAATAATTATTATCCGAATCCGACCGTAATTGATTGAAAAAGAAAAGAAAAGAAAAAAGAAAAGAAAAAAAAGAAAGAAAAGAGAAAAAAATCGATCGAATTTTTTTCATTTAACTAAGATCGAATTATAATATCGACGATCCTATCGAAATGTTTCATAAACGTTTCTTGCGTTGTCGCAAGGACGAGAGAATCGTTTAAGAATAGTTTCGAAATCCGATCACGTTTACCACATCGCATTATATGCAGATGCACGTCCGTTTCGAGAGCGCGTACTTTCCTTTTTTTTTTTTCTTCTTCTTCTTCTTCTTTTTTCTTTTTTCTTTTTTTTTTTCTTTTTCTCTAAACGCGTTTGCATCCTCCCCATCCACCCTAATCAACTTCTCGATCCTCTGCCAGATGGTAGTACGCAAGGAATAATTTTATTGTTTGCTAATGGGACTATTATTTCAATGGGTTTTTATATAACGATGAAATTATACCATGGAATTGGATGAATCGGTCGATCAAGTAAAAAAGTAAAGAAATAAAGAAAATGAATTAATAAATAATAAATGTAATAATAGAGAAGAAGTAATGACGTACCAGCTCCAACCGAGGATGACAATGAAAGAAGAAAAAGAAGGCAGGTCGATGACACCCACACAACGGCGCATGCAAGCCCACCGTTGCAAAGATCACGTTGCATCCTCAACGCATCAAGTGATGTTTTGACCAACCACTATATCTGTAAAATATATTATATTGAATTTTTTTGTAATAAACTCGCAAATGTTAACAGAGCAAGCACGCGGGCGAAGATATATCATATATAGGATGAAAAAAAAATTTCTAGATGATTAAAAAAAAAAAAAAAAAAAAAAATAAAAAAAAAAGAAAGAAAAAAATCAATTACTTCTTCTCGAGACACTTTTCACGTTAAACTCTCTTTTGATTTTATTATCAAAGAAAAGAAAAAAAGATTAGCCTGAAAAATCTCGAAAATGATAATTGATTTTTTAAATATGTACCTGAGAACTTTTGACCCATCTCTCTATTCTTCTTTCGTTCCAGAATCAAGACAAAGAAAATAATAATAATAATAATAATAAGTTACAACTATCTTTCTCTCTTTCTCTTTCTCTCTCTTTCTCTCTCTCTTTCTTTCCTTATTTGTTATTCTATGTAGATAATATTCTAATGGGCTTTGCCACGTTATTCATGAAGTGAACTCGACTGTAAGAATCGTCACGGACCAATTCCCTTCTCTTTTTCCATTTCTACATTCAATTTAAAACATCTAAAAATATTTACACTAATCTGAACAAATTGATCTTAGTATTACATAGTAAAATACAACGATGATTAAATTTCTTTTTTTTTTTCTTTTCTTTTCTTTTCTTTTCTTTTCTTTTTCATATTACATAATTACATATTAAAATTAATTAATCATTTTCTTCAATATAATATAATATTATATATTTATTATATTATGTATGCATTATTATTATTATTATTATTATTATTATTATTATTATTATTATTATTATTATTATTATTATTATTATTATTATTGTTATTATTATTATTATATATTTCTCTTGAAATAAATACACAAATATTTAAATTGATATATGAAATATTTTTCAATAATTAAAGTTATAAATAAATAAATATATATATATATATATATATATATATATATATATATATATATATAACAAGAGAGTAAAATATTTCTCCCAGTCATCCGATCTAATTTTAGAATTAATTTGAAGGTGAAGCAGAGAGACTGTGGTTGTTTTACAGTGAAATTACTGATGGTTACATCCTTTGGGAAGCCTTTAAATTTAGGGTGTATCCTGTCTTATGAATAATGCATGAAGGGTGGCTCACGAAACGACGATGTTGCTTTCAGTGGGTCGAACGTGTAAGTAATTACATTGATTCCTTACCTCCAAGTTACTAGTTTATTATTAATATATCTACTCCCTTAGGATACACATACATACATATATATATATATACACACACACACACACGTGTATGTATCTGACGTATTATATAGCAACAATAATAATAATCGTGAATATGTAGTTATTACAAGTAGAGTACGTAGTTACGATTTTGTTCGAATTTTAATATTTACGATCTAATGCGCCTTCATTAAGTTAATTAAAAAAAATTTTTTTTTATTAAATAAATATCTTTCTTCTTTTTTTTTTTCTTTTTTTTTTTCTTTTACCTTCCTTTTTTCCTTTCGAAATAATAATTTCAATCCACGCATCAAGCTTTATTCTATTAATTTAAATATTATAAACGAGAACATGAATGTTAATGATATGACGTTTAATTAAAAATTTACA
>NC_062211.1:1672985-1697985 GCF_912470025.1 Vespa velutina
TCTCGCCTAATATTTTACAAGTTTTTCCATTAGAAAAAGAAAAAAAAATCATGGATTTTATAAATATACGTATACTAATAATAATAATAATAATAATAATAATATTATTATTATTATTATTATTATTATTATTATTGTTTATTCTATTACTTACTCCTTCCTTCTAAAATATATTACAGTATTTCTGATTTGGACTGACTTCTTAATTTTTTTTTCTTTTCTTTTTTTTTTTTGAATATAAAATACTTTTCACATAATTCTTTTTACCTTCATTTATTCATTCCATCGTGCGAATCGAATATTATATCTTTGAAATGAAAAAGTAACAATAATTATATTTATAAATATCTTTATAATTTGTGTTATATCGTCCATGAACATTTCCGTTATTCCTTCTTTCTTTTTTTTTTTTTTTTTTTTTAAAATAAATAAAACGTCATTAGGGCGACATCTGTGATATATTTTGAAAATTCCTAAGGATTAACGTAAAATTTGCAAATTTAAAATTGGCACAAATTTAAAGAAGATTAAATTAATAGGATATTTCGATCGACGTATGGAAATAGAAAAGATTTATTATTAAATGAAAGATTTATTGATTAAATTATCAACTGTTGTTTAATTATCGAATTATATATATATATAAAAAAAAAAAAGATAGAATACATTGGGTTATTTCTTTACGTACATAATTTTAACAAATTTCTTTATTACATTCATATGTTAAATACTGTACATTAATTAATTAGTCCTTTAATTCTATTTTTATAGACATATTGCAAGAATTGCAAGGAAATACTTAACATTTATATGATCTATTATTATAATATATATATGTATATGTATATATATATATATATATTATGTGTGTGTGTATGTATATATATATTCGTATTATATATATATATATATATAAATACATATGAAGATAAAATTATTTGAGCTTCAAATTATGTTTTACATTCACGATAATCACTTTTTAAATAAAATCATTATACTGATATTATCATGATTAATAAATTCGATGTTAGATCATTCTTATACTACAATCTGTTTTTTTTTCTTTTTCTTTTTTGTACAAATAAAATTAATCTACCAAAATTAATACGCATTGCAAATATGAAAGCATAAATTAAATAAATTCTATATAAATTTTTTTTAGAACAATTTATGTTCTTCTGTCTAATAATTTTATACTTTTCACTGAAGAAAACTAATTAATTAATTAATTTGATCAATACTACTATAATTATAGCAGGCATACGTTGAATATTATTGCATTAGTTTTTGTTTTTTTTTATTTTGTTTTTGTTTTTTTTTTGTTTTTTTGTTCTTTATTATATATATATTTTTTGTTTTTTTTTTGTTTTTTTTTTGTTTTTAAATTTTTGTCTTTGTAACAAAACATTTTTGTTACAAAATCTTGAAAATATTGTGCACATATGTATTTGTATATAAATAGATGGTAAATAAAAATGGATGAAAGAGATTCACGTGAATTAATAATATTCAATTGTATACTCTATTATAAAGTACACGCTATATGCATGATAAGAATATTGTTAAATAGAGATTTTACAGTACATATGTATAACACACACATTACTTTCATCTTATAACAGATGTAAGAATTTACATGCGTTATATATCATTGTCTTGTAAACTAATTACTAGAAGATCATCTTTCGCTACTCCAATAACTTTTTCCAATAACTTCTGAAAAAAAAAAACGAAGTGTCGAATTTCAAAGAGTTCCTTTGAATATTGAAATTCATTTGAAAAATTATAGTTTTATAATATTAATATTCTACATAGAAATTTAATCATTTTGATTTCACTTACCCGTACGATTATTCACTGGACTACGACTACGGGAATAACTACGACTATAACTTCGACGATTCGTTCGTCCATTACGTTCTCTACTATGACTTCGACTTCGACTTCTTGTATAACTTCGTTCTTTACCATTACGACCTGTTCGAGTTCGCCATCGATTTCTTCCACCTGTTTATATATATTTATACACATATATATATATATATATATATATAAAGTATATTTATTATATTGCACATATTCAAAATCTTACTATACATTGGACTAAAACAATCAAACTTTTTATAAGACCAATTGAATGAATGGAAAGGAAGAAAAAATAAAAGTGACATAAGAAATTATATATCATAAAGAATAATAACTGCAATACTTAATCTATTAATCATTTTGAATAGTATGTAAATAGTAAATAATTATTAATATGATAACAACCTCTATGCCTTCCATAAGCTGCAGATTTTCCTTCTGCAAGTTCTAAAAGTTTTGGATTTATAACTTGATTTGCTTCTTTTAATACTTGAATTAAATCATTAGCCTTGTTAGAATTATTAGGTGTGAAGAATGTATAAGCAGTCCCAGTTTTTTGTCGTCGACCTGTACGTCCAATTCGATGAACATAATCTTCTGAACAAGAAGGGTAGTCAAAGTTGATAACAAACTTGACGTCTTCAACGTCTGAAATGAAGGAATTACGTCAGCTAATAGTTTCTCCTATTAAATAAAATTTTTTAAAACACACATCTCTGTTATGTAGAAAGCAGTGTAACGACAAATGAAATACACTGCATCAGATATAGATTTTATACTTCGAAATGTAGAATAAATGAAAAGTTAATACACTCTCCAAAAAAGATATATATATATATATATATGACTTTAGTTTCATTGTAATTTTAGTTGATTCTTCTTTTCAAATATGTAATAACTAGTTAAGAAACCATAGATCATTCTTAATGCTTAAAAAGAATGGAAATGTAATAAAGTAAATAATGTAAGGCGAAAAAAAAAAAATAATAAAAGTGTAGTAATTCCTAAAACAAATATAAATTATATATATATATATATATATATGTATATATATATATAATTTATTTATTTTTATTTTATACTTTTTTGTAGAGAGCTGAATTTATACTGATTCTTTAGAGAGCGTTTAGAGAGCATTTATAAAATATAAAAATTTTAAACAAAGAAATAATTCTTATATATTAAAAATGACTTCAGTCACTTTCTAAAAATATCGAAGTACAAAAAATGAAAAAATAATGAATTGTATAATTAATGAAAATTAGATATATATCTGATGTGTACGCTTCAGAGACGACGATATCAATCTAAAAGGATAGAGAAAAAGAGATCGATATTAGAAAATGGACCAAAGTCACGGATACTTAGAGAATTTGATTTGAAGATTATAGTTAGTAATATAAAATATGAGAATGATGAGAGAATAGAGAAATATAGTTATCACATGGATTAGAAGGAATAGAAGGAAGTGTAAAATAGTTTAGATGGATATAAATATTATATGTATACGTATACATATATGTATGTATGTGTGTATGCATCTATGTGTTCGTGAGAGTGTGTTGTTTGTAAATATATAGATATATATAGAGATATATATATATATGTATATACGTACATACGTATTTATATGTAACGTATATATCGTGTGTATATCGATTAACTTGATTTGACTATCATACTATAAAATTAGGCAGTGGGCGAGTGTCGCTAGCAACGTACGGGCAGGGCCTGGCTGTTTGCGCTCGCTCCAGCTACAGCCTCCGCCGCTCTGTTGCTACAGGGCACATTGAGGCTCTGGCATCTGCTATTCATGCCACCGCCTCATCGGACCGTTGTTGGGTCTGATTAGCTCGAGCAGCCAACGCAGGGGACACTATTCTGGCAACAACGACCTGGTCAGCCCAGATGGCGTACAGCGCAGCGTAGGACTGAGATATCCAGTATGTAGGTAGTAAAGTAGATCCCGATTTGGCCCGGACTGGCCCTTCACGTAATTGACGGATAGAGGCACGCGCCGCAGCCAGCGCAGACAATGCAAACTAGTGCACCACCGAACAAAGAGGCGGCGGGCACCCCCAATATGCTTTGCATTACCCGGCGTGGGCCTGCGCGCAATGTGCCTCTGCAATGCAAACAAACATCCAGCCGCGTTAGCTACATATATATCTTTGGCTCTCTTCCTCCTATTCAATATAGTTCTAAAATATTTCTATGCTTTCTATATAGTCTTCGAATCCTAACATTTATAATTAAATTATATATATATAACTTTAGTATATCAACGTACAACTATATATATATATATGTACATTTAGGCAGCAAATTTTTATATATTATCTTTTTTACTAAATCCTATTTGTATGATCAATTTCTTTTTTCTTTTCCTTTTTTTTTTCTTCTTTTTTCTTTTTTTTTTTTTTTTACTAAATTTTTGTTTTAGCTTCATAAGAGGAATTACTGATAAAGCGAGCGACAAATTATTTTCAAAATATTTCTAAATAAGCTTTTATCAACAATTTATAAATAATCAATTTCAATAGATATCATTTGGTTTTTTTTGCTAATAATAAAATTCTAAAATAATGCTCTTTTTAACTATCCTACTAAATTGTAGTATAACTAGAAGAGTGCATTGCACAAATACCCTTCTAGTACAAAATTTGGATAAATTTGATTTACTCCGTTATTTACTGCCTTAATTATAGATCCCCTTGTATAACAAAGAAATAATTGATATTATACCATACTGTTATCTTATACTGTAATAGGAATAGAGAAGGTGTTATTAACTTACCAAGACCACGTGCAGCTACATCTGTTGCGACAAGAATAGGTGCTTTGCCTGATCTAAAATCTATAATAAAATATTCATTTGTATAATATAGTCTAAACAATAACATGCGTATATATGAAATTAAAATAAATCCAATTATATATTTATATTTATACCTTGTAATACCCAATCTCTTTCTTGCTGCGTCTTATCTCCGTGGATACAAACAGCTGGCCAACCGTCACGTTTCATTTTTCTTGTAATTTCGTCAACTCGACGTTTCGTTTCAATAAATACTATAGTTTTATTCTCATTTTCTGCCATTATCTCCTTCAAAAGAGTACTTAATCTGTAACATCATACAATGAATACACGTTAAAATTAAATAAAAACATGAAGGGAAAAAAAAAAGAAAAAGAAAGAGAGAGAAAGAAAATCAAATAAATCATTATGACACTTACTTATTCTCTTTTTCATAATCTTGGCATACGTCGATTATCTGTAAAATATTATGATTTGCTGCAAGCTGTAAAGATCCGACATTTATTTGGGCATAATCTTTAAGAAAGTCTTCGGCCAAATTCTTCACTTCTTTCGGCCAAGTGGCCGACCACATTAATGTTTGCCTATCCGGTCTTATTTGTTCTATAATTTTTCTAATTTGTGGCTCAAATCCCATATCCAACATTCTATCTGCTTCGTCTAATACTAAATATGTACATCTTTTCAAATTGGTTCTTCCTGATTCCAAAAAGTCTAGCAATCTACCTGGTGTAGCTATAACTATTTCGACACCTCCATCTAAATCTCTAGCTTGAGCCCCTTTAGGAGCACCGCCGTACAAGCAAGTATTTCTTATACCCGATGAATGACCAAAGTCATCGGCGACCTGTTGTATTTGTTGAGCAAGTTCTCTTGTAGGAGCCAATACCAATGCTATTGGGCCATCCTTTCGGCTTAATTTCGGTTGGCTATTAATATGAACAATAGCTGGAAGTATATATGACAATGTTTTACCAGATCCAGTAGATGCAATTCCAACCATGTCTCGTCCACTTAATGCTATTGGCCATCCTTGGGCCTGTATTGATGTAGGTTCACTAAAACCTTGCCTTCTGCAAGTATGAAATTAAAAATATCATTACATTATGTATTACATACATTCAATACAATAACATTGTTATTATTTTCAACTTACTTGATTTCTTTAAGTACATAATCAGGAAAACCTGTTTCTTCAAATGTAAAAACAGGATTTGGTATATTTTTTCCTTTTAAAGTAATTTCTTTTTCACTTCTATATTGTTCTACCATACGTGGATCACGATTCTGTACAACGTCAGTCGGTATATAAAAATCTTTTTTAAAAGGTTCTAATCTACTAAGATCCCATCTTGGTTTTCTCAAATTAGCTCCGGGTTGACCTCGGTTGTTACGACCACTGATACCTCTATCACGACCAGCACCTCCACCCCAACTTCTTCTATCTCTAGGTGATCGACTACGAGATCTTGTTCTTGATCTGCGTCTCCTGTCTCTGTCACGACTACGACTAAAATTTAAAAAGTTTATATTATTTTAATTAAAGATTACAAAAAATTTCGTTATTACAAAAATATTTCTATTAATATATATATTATTTGATTCGAATAAAATTTGTTTTTGAAAAAAACAAAAACTTCTCTTTAATATTTTCCTCATAAGATAGATTTATTATAATATTTAATTGTTATATATTAATCAATTCATATATTTAAAATTTTAATCTGTAATTTTAATTCCAGCTGGAAATGAGAGGTTAGAAAAGTATAACTCAGGGCTAAAGTAATACAATAAAAATACAATATATTAAATTTTTTCGGAAGATCGTAGACATAAAAATGATTTGTATTGTAAAAAAAATTAAATCCTTCGTTATACGATTAAAAATAATTCATTCTATTCTAGACATTGTAAAGTACTCTTAACTAAGCTTTAACTTGTTTAAATTTAATTAATAATAATTTAATTCATATATACCTTCTATAGCGTCCCATATTGAATTCTCTATAAAAAAAAATCTTTTTCTTATGATAATACGTATATGAGTGCTTGATTAGGAGCTCTACAGAAATTTAACGTATACAAAACACGTTTCAGAACGAAACTGACGAAACACAGCAAAATGACGCAAAAGGAAACGAAAGCCGCAGCCATTACGGGCGGTAGCCGACCGCTATCCTTTATTCTTTTGTGGCGGATTCTCATTGGTTTATTTTTAATGTTAAATTTTACCCATAGAAATAGAAATTGTTTGTAGAGTGACTTTAATATTCTATTGATTAAATATAACTAGGCAAAAAGTACTAGTGCCAATTGAATGTTCCAATCTTACAATTTTATAGATGGCAATAGTTACATCCTGTTATAAATTCCTATTTCCGGTTTAGGAAGCGTATATAAAAAGGGAATTCACCTAAAGTTCGTTCATTTCAAAAGGAATTCCGTAAGTGTACTATTTCAAATATCTGTTAGTAGTAGTAGATTCTTTTACAGTTAATTTAAAGTTTAAATAAACATATAAGGTATAAAATATATTTATTATTTATTAAATAAATATATTATTTGTTTGCATGTGATAATTATATGTTATTTTATTTCATTTAATATTATTATAAACGTTCGTTATTTTTGTTTTTCTTTTTAGAAAAGCGTCTAAACATTCAGAATTAATTTTTTACTTTTAAAATTTTATACATCGCAACGTCGTTTTAACTGAAAGGAAAAGTTCCATATTTTATTAACGTGTGATATAATATAATATAATATTTACAATGGCAGAATTACAGTAAGGATATTTTATATCTTTTTATATATATATAAATTTATTTATTTCATATCATTTTTTTTCTTTGTTTATTTATATAATAAGTAAAAATTATTGCATTGGGTTTAGTGTAATTCTTTTTTTATTTGTATTTAAGAATGAATGAGGGATGGAATAGTGATCAAGAATTTGAATATCCATTTGATGAACAAGAAACTGAACAAGTAACAAGAAAAAAAATTTATAATACAAAGACTAAATTCAATAATTTTAGAAGTTCCAAAAGTGGTTCACAACAAGCAAAATCAAATGATCTAATTATAAATATAGATTCAAAGAAAGTAGGTAAACTTATAGGCAAGGGTGGTTGCAATATAAAGGAATTGCAAGAGAAAAGTAAAACAAGGATTCAAGTAAGTGTACTACTGATATTAAAAGAGATTTAATGAAGGGGAATATTTGAATATTTAATAGAAATTATGAAATTAAATATATAATTAAATATATTTTTTACAATTTTTTACATGTAGATAAATCAATCTACTACATGTGGTATTAGTACAGTTACTTTAATCGGATCTCCAGCAGCACAAAATAAAGCTAAAGAATTAATTGATGAATTATTAAAAGATACTCCACAACCTGTGAAAGCTGAGCAAAAAAAGGGAACAAAATTCAATTTGAATCGAATTAACAAAAGTGTAAATTTTATTTCAAGTTTTTCAATTATAAATATATTCTTAAAGGGAACGAATAATAATTTAAATTAATATTTTAAACAGCATGAAGAACCATTTACTTATCCACCTATATATAAGAACTTTTATCAAGAAGATCCTTTTATTACACAAATGTCTGCTGAACGTGTAGCAGAAATTAGATTACAAAATAATAATATTGAAGTTCAAATTGTATTTGACGATGAGGAAAGTAATGTTGACGTATGTTGCATTCCTAATCCTATTGAAACATTCGAACAAGCTTTCCATGTAAGTACAATGCATTACAACAAACTTTCCATGCAAGTACAAGATTGAAAAGTTACGGTATGAAAAACAGAAATATATATATATACATATATAATTATAGAATTATCCGCAAGTTCTTGAAGAAATAAAAAAACAAGGCTTTACAAATCCAAGTCCAATACAGCGTCAAGCATGGCCAATTCTACTTAGTGGTAAAGATATGATTGGTATAGCACAGACTGGAACAGGTTTGTACTATAGATTTATATTGTTTTATCATAATTATAAATATTTAATTATTCTATAATTATTATTTTTTAATATTATTATTATTATTATTAGGCAAAACGTTAGCATTCCTTTTGCCTGCATTAATTCACATTGTTGGTCAAAAGACGCCTTTTAATGAAAGAGTTGGTCCCAATGTCCTTATTTTGGCACCAACTAGAGAATTAGCATTACAAATAGAAAAAGAAGTAGGAAAATATTCGTATCGTAATATTAAAGCGTAAGTACTTATATGTAAATAAGTTTTTTTAATTTCCATATTTAATTATATATATATATATATATATGATTAACAACTACATAAAAATGCTGACATTGTTTTAGTGTTTGTCTTTACGGTGGCGGTAATCGACAAGATCAAATTGATATAGTAACAGAAGGTGTACAAATAGTCATAGCTACACCGGGAAGATTAAATGATCTTGTATTAGCAAGAGCTATAGATGTAAGATCTGTTACATATCTTGTACTAGACGAAGCAGATCGTATGCTGGATATGGGGTTCGAACCTCAAATTAGGAAAAGTTTATTCGATGTGAGATCCGATAGACAAACTATAATGACAAGGTATTTAATATATATTTTTGTATCGTACATATATATATATATAAATATAAAATATATTTATACTGTTTTAATTTTTATAATAGTGCTACATGGCCACCAGGTGTTAGACGCTTAGCACGATCATATATGAAAGATCCAATTCAAGTATTTGTTGGATCGTTAAATTTATCAGCTGTACATACAGTAAAACAGCATATTCATATAATCGACGAAGAAGATAAATTGGATGTGGTAAGTTATTGTATAATCAATGTTTTTTCCTCTAAATTAATTATTTTCTATATCGGTATCATTATTCTTAATAAATAATATATTGATTTTATGATGAGAGAATATTAATCTTTATATATATATATATATTCTTTTTTACATCAGTTTTATGAATTTATTCGGAATATGGATCCCGAAGACAAAATTATTGCATTTTTTTCTAAAAAAGCAAGAGTAGACGATGTAGCGAGCGAGCTATTTCTCTCACATATTAAAAATGAAAGTATTCATGGTGGAAGAGATCAAGAAGACAGAGAACAAGCCATAGAAGGTTTAAAAAATGGCTCTGTACGAATTCTTCTTGCAACAGATGTAGTCAGCCGAGGTATTGACATCGAGGATATAACGTATGTTTTATTATTAACTCTTCCACTTTTTCTGACATTTTTATATCAATATATTTTACTAAGATTTCTTTTATATATATATATATATGTGTGTGTGTGTGTATTTATAGGCATGTCTTCAATTATGATTTTCCACGTGATATGGAAGAATATGTCCATCGAGTTGGACGTACAGGTCGCGCTGGTAAAACCGGCGAAAGTATAACGTTAATGACCAAAGATGACTGGTCACATTCCAAAGAACTTATCAGTATTTTAGAAGAGGCTAATCAAGTAAGTAATAATAATATTCAAATTTATAAAATTATCATTATAGCTTGAAATATAGTTCTGTGCATTTAAAGTTTTTTTTAAAACCTCTTGTATTATAATAAGTTTAATAATGTGCTCAAATCTTTATTAGATGGTGCCAGGTGAGTTATATAGTATGGCCGAAAGATACAAAGCCTGGAAAACGAAACGGGCGGAAGGACGAGCGAATCGTTCAAGTGGGCAAGGCTATAAGTTTGGCTATAGTAGACAAAATAAGTGGGGCGGAAAATGGTAAATTTTACCATTAATCAACAGAGGGTCTACACTTAGTTATTCTTTTTATTTTTTATTTTAATTTTATTTCTTTTTTCCCCCTTTTTTCCATTCCATGTAAAAACTTGTACAAATCAATCAGTTTTTAAAGTAATGCATTTCACTTAGATTGTAGAATTTGTGCAATGTTTTTATTTAGTTAATTGTACATATTTAGTTAATTGCTTGCACATATCAATACAGTGATTGGGGGGTGGGGGGAAAGAGGAAATAATCTATTTAAAATAACTATATTTTTATACATATACTTGTAATTTTTTTATATAAACACACTTTATAAAAATAAATGTGATTTAATTTTTCTATACATCCTACATAAAACAAATCCTTTGACAAAGTGAAAATTACCAATATAAGACCCTACGTATATTAGTTGTATATGTGAGCTATTGTATTATGGCATTAAACTATGGTATAAACTTGTTGTCAAAGTTAATTATTATAAAGATTTAAATATTAATAACTTGATAAACCTCTTAAAATACTGATAAATTTATTTGAAAGAGTTCCGATACACATTTGTACAAAAATCAAGTATCATTTATTATAATATACTTCTTAATTTGATTGATGGAAAATAATTAAACAACAAATCCTAACATTTCTAATTAAATTATATATATGTATAACTTTAGTATATCAACGTACAACTATATTATATATATAAATATATATATATATATATATATGTATATTTAGGCAGCAAATATTTATATATTATCTTTTTTACTAAATCCTATTTGTATGATCAATTTTTTTATCAATAGATATCATTTGGTTCTTTTTGCTAATAAAATTCTAAAATAATGCTCTTTTTAACTATCCTACTAAATTGTAGTATAACTAGAAGAGTGCATTGCACAAATACCCTTCTAGTACAAAATTTGGATAAATTTGATTTACTCCGTTATTTACTGCCTTAATTATAGATCCCCTTGTATAACAAAGAAATAATTGATATTATACCATACTGTTATCTTATACTGTAATAGGAATAGAGAAGGTGTTATTAACTTACCAAGACCACGTGCAGCTACATCTGTTGCGACAAGAATAGGTGCTTTGCCGGATCTAAAATCTATAATAAAATATTCATTTGTATAATATAATCTAAACAATAACATGCGTATATATGAAATTAAAGTAAATCCAATTATATATTTATATTTATACCTTGTAATACCCAATCTCTTTCTTGCTGCGTGGATACAAACAGCTGGCCAACCGTCGCGTTTCATTTTTCTTGTAATTTCGTCAACTTGATGTTTCGTTTCAATAAATACTGTAGTTTTATTCTCATTTTCTGCCATTATCTCCTTCAAAAGAGTACTTAATCTGTAACATCATACAATGTATAAACGTTAAAATTAAATAAAAACATGAAGGGGAAAAAAAAAAAAAGAAAAAGAAAAAGAGAGAAAGAAAATCAAATAAATCATTATGATACTTACTTATTCTCTTTTTCATAATCTTGGCATACGTCGATTATCTGTAAAATATTATGATTTGCTGCAAGCTGTAAAGATCCGACATTTATTTGGGCATAATCTTTAAGAAAATCTTCGGCCAAATTCTTCACTTTTTTCGGCCAAGTGGCCGACCACATTAATGTTTTATCCGGTCTTATTTGTTCTATAATTTTTCTAATTTGTGGCTCAAATCCCATATCCAACATTCTATCTGCTTCGTCTAATACTAAATATGTACATCTTTTCAAATTGGTTCTTCCTGATTCCAAAAAGTCTAGCAATCTACCTGGTGTAGCTATAACTATTTCGACACCTCCATCTAAATCTCTAGCTTGAGCCCCTTTAGGAGCACCGCCGTACAAACAAGTATTTCTTATACTCGATGAATGACCAAAGTCATCGGCGACCTGTTTTATTTGTTGAGCAAGTTCTCTTGTAGGAGCTAATACCAATGCTATTGGGCCATCCTTTCGGCTTAATTTCGGTTGGCTATTAATATGAACAATAGCCGGAAGTATATATGACAATGTTTTTCCAGATCCCGTAGATGCAATTCCAACCATGTCTCGTCCACTTAATGCTATTGGCCATCCTTGGGCCTGAATTGATGTAGGTTCACTAAAACCTTGCCCTCTGCAGATATGAAATTAAAAATATCATTACATTATGTATTACATACATTCAATACAATAACATTGTTACTATTTTCATCTTACTTGATTTCTTTAAGTACATAATCAGGAAAACCTGTTTCTTCAAATGTAAAAACAGGATTTGGTATATTTTTTTCTTTCAAAGTAATTTCTAGTTCACTTCTATATTGTTCTACCATACATGGATTACGATTCTGTACAACATCAGTCGGAATATAAAAATCTTTTTTAAATGGTTCTAATGTACTAAGATCCCACTTCCGTTTTCTTATATTAGCTCTGGGTTGAATTTCAGAACGAAACTAACAAAATACGGCAAAATGAGGCAAAAGGAAACGAAAAACTACAACCATTACGGGCAGCAGCCGACCGTTATTCTTTATTTTTTATTAGCTGATTCTCATTGGTTTATTTTTAACGTTAAACTTTACCCATAGAAATAGAAATTGTTTGTAGAGTGACTTTAATATTCTATTGGTTAAATATAAATAGGCAAAAAGTACTAGTGCCAATTGAATGTTCCAATCTTACAATTTTATAGATGGCAATAGTTACATCCTGTTATAAATTCCTATTTCCGGTTTAGGAAGTGTGTATAAAAGGGGAATTCACCTAAAGTTCGTCCATTTCCAAAAGGAATTCCGTGAGTGTACTATTTCAAATATCTGTTAGGAGTAGTAGATTCTTTTACAGTTAATTTAAAATTTAAATAAACATATAAGATATAATATATATTTATTATTTATTGAATAAATATATTATTTGTTTGCATGTGATAATTATATGTTATTTTATTTCATTTAATATTATTATAAAAGTTTGTTATTTTTGTTTTTCTTTTTAGAAAAGCGTCTAAACATTCAGAATTAATTTTTTACTTTTGAAATTTTATACATCGCAACGTCGTTTTAACTGAAAGGAAAAGTTCCATATTTTATTAACGTGTGATATAATATAATATTTGCAATGGCAGAATTAAAGTAAGAATATTTTATATCTTTTTATATATATATATATATATATATATATATATATATATATATATATATATATATATATATATAAATTTATTTATATCATCATATTTGTTTTTCTCTGTTTATTTATTTAATAAGTAAAAATTATTGCATTGGGTTTAGTGTAATTCTTTTTTTATTTGTATTTAAGAATGAATGAGGGATGGAATAGTGATCAAGAATTTGAATATCCATTTGATGAACAAGAAACTGAACAAGTAACTAGAAAAAAAATTTATAATACAAAGACTAGATTCAATAATTTTAGAAGTTCCAAAAGTGGTTCACAACAAGCAAAATCAAATGATCTGATTATAAATATAGATTCAAAGAAAGTAGGTAAACTTATAGGCAAGGGTGGTTGCAATATAAAGGAATTGCAAGAGAAAAGTAAAACAAGGATTCAAGTAAGTGTACTACTGATATTAAAAGAGATTTAATGAAGGGGAATATATGAATATTTAATAGAAATTATGAAATTAAATATATAATTAAATATATTTTTTACAATTTTTTACATGTAGATAAATCAATCTACTACATGTGGTATTAGTACAGTTACTTTAATCGGATCTCCAGCAGCACAAAATAAAGCTAAAGAATTAATTGATGAATTATTAAAAGATACTCCGCAACCTGTGAAAACTGAGCAAAAAAAGGGAACAAAATACAATTTGAATCGAATTAACAAAAGTGTAAATTTTATTTCAAGTTTTTCAATTATAAATATATTCTTAAAGGGAACGAATAATAATTTAAATTAATATTTTAAACAGCATGAAGAACCATTTACTTATCCACCTATATATAAGAACTTTTATCAAGAAGATCCTTTTATTACACAAATGTCTGCTGAACGTGTAGCAGAAATTAGGATACAAAATAATAATATTGAAGTTCAACGTGTTTTTGACGATGAAGAAAGTAATGTTGACGTATGTTGCATTCCTAATCCTATTGAAACATTCGAACAAGCTTTCCATGTAAGTACAATGCATTACAACAAACTTTCCATGCAAGTACAAGATTGAAAAGTTATGGTGTGAAAAAAAGAAATATATATATACATATATAATTATAGAATTATCCGCAAGTTCTTGAAGAAATAAAAAAACAAGGCTTTACAAATCCAAGCCCAATACAGCGTCAAGGATGGCCAATTCTACTTAGTGGCAAAGATATGATTGGTATAGCACAGACTGGAACAGGTTTGTACTATAGATTTATATTGTTTTATCATAATTATAAATATTTAATTATTCTATAATTATTATTTTTTAATATTATTATTATTATTATTAGGCAAAACGTTAGCATTTCTTTTGCCTGCATTGATTCATATTGATGGTCAAAAGACTCCTTTTAATGAAAGAGTTGGTCCCAATGTCCTTATTTTGGCACCAACTAGAGAATTAGCATTACAAATAGAAAAAGAAGTAGGAAAGTATTCGTATCGTAATATTAAAGCGTAAGTACTTATATGTAAATAAGTTTTTTTATTTTCCACATTTAATTATATATATATATATATGATTAACAACTACATAAAAATGCTGACATTGTTTTAGTGTTTGTCTTTACGGTGGCGGTAATCGACAAGATCAAATTGATATAGTAACAGAAGGTGTACAAATAGTTATAGCTACACCGGGAAGATTAAATGATCTGGTATTAGCAAGAGCAATAGATGTAAGATCTGTTACATATCTTGTACTAGACGAAGCAGATCGTATGCTGGATATGGGGTTCGAACCTCAAATTAGGAAAAGTTTATTCGATGTAAGATCCGATAGACAAACTATAATGACAAGGTATTTAATATATATTTTTGTATCGTACATATATATATATAAATATAAAATATATTTATACTGTTTTAATTTTTATAATAGTGCTACATGGCCACCAGGTGTTAGACGCTTAGCACGATCATATATGAAAGATCCAATTCAAGTATTTGTTGGATCGTTAAATTTATCAGCTGTACATACAGTAAAACAGCATATTCATATAATCGACGAGGAAGATAAATTGGATGTGGTAAGTTATTGTATAATCAATGTTTTTTCCTCTAAATTAATTATTTTCTATATTGGTATCATTATTCTTAATAAATAATATATTGATTTTATGATGAGAGAATATTAATCTTTATATATATATATATATTCTTTTTTACATCAGTTTTATGAATTTATTCGGAATATGGATCCCGAAGACAAAATTATTGTATTTTTTTCTAAAAAAGCAAGAGTAGACGATATAGCGAGCGATTTATGTCTCTCGTATATTAAAAATGAAAGTATTCATGGTGGAAGAGATCAAGAAGACAGAGAACAAGCTATAGAAGATTTAAAAAATGGCTCTGTACGAATTCTTCTTGCAACAGACGTTGTCAGCCGAGGTATTGACATCGAGGATATAACGTATGTTTTATTATTAACTCTTCCACTTTTTCTGACATATTTTTATATCAATATATTTTACTAAGATTTCTTTTATATATATATATATGTGTGTGTGTGTGTATTTATAGGCATGTCTTCAATTATGATTTTCCACGTGATATAGAAGAATATGTCCATCGAGTTGGACGTACAGGTCGCGCTGGTAAAACCGGCGAAAGTATAACGTTAATGACCAAAAATGACTGGTCACATTCCAAAGAACTTATCAGTATTTTAGAAGAGGCTAATCAAGTAAGTAATAATAATATTCAAATTTATAAAATTATCATTATAGCTTCAAATATAGTTCTGTGCATTTAAAGTTTTTTTTTAAAACCTCTTGTATTATAATAAGTTTAATAATGTGCTCAAATCTTTATTAGATGGTGCCAGATGAGTTATATAGTATGGCCGAAAGATACGAAGCCTGGAAAACGAAACGGGCGGAAGGACGAGCGAATCGTTCAAATGGGCAAGGCTATAAGTTTGGCTATAGTAGACAAAATAAGTGGGGCGGAAAATGGTAAATTTTACCATTAATCAACAGAGGGTCTACACTTAGTTATTCTTTTTATTTTTTATTTTAATTTTATTTCTTTTTTCCCCCTTTTTTCCATTCCATGTAAAAACTTGTACAAATCAATTAGTTTTTAAGTAATGCATTTCACTTAGATTGTAGAATTTGTGCAATGGAATATTTTTTTTGTATTATTTTTCTTTTTTTTTCTTCCAAAATTTTCATTTAGTTAATTGCTTGTACATATCATTTAGTTAATTACTTGTACATATCATCAACACAGTGATTGGGGGGTGGGGGGAAAGAGGAAATAATCTATTTAAAATAACTATATTTTTATACATATACTTGTAATTTTTTTATATAAACACACTTTATAAAAATAAATGTGATTTAATTTTTCTATACATCCTACATAAAACAAATCCTTTGACAAAGTGAAAATTACCAATATAAGACCCTACGTATATTAGTTGTATATGTGAGGTATTGTATTATAGCATTAAACTATGGTATAAACTTGTCAAATTTAATTATTATAAAGATTTAAATATTAATAACTTGATAAACCTCTTAAAATACTGATAAGTTTATTTGATAGAGTTCCCATACACATTTTTACAAAAATCAAGTATCATTTACTATAATATACTACTCAATTTGATCGATGGAAAATAAATAAACAACGAATCTAATCATCGATACAATTTGGATGTTTTCATGTTTTATATAATCGTCCAGAAAGAGATAAAAGTAAAAACAAAATTAACTATAAACTTTAAAACTTTTCGTCTTAGTATATTTCTCGGCAAATATCTTTCCACTTGGAGTTGGAACAGAGAATGCAATATCTTCTAAGGACATTATGTATCCATAGAAAAATTTGGATCTGAAATATTGAACAATGATTTTATAAATACCAATTCTAATTCTACAAATGAAAGATATTGATTCATCTTTCTTTCTAATATTTTTTAAGCGCAGAGTTTAAAAATTCATAGATTTTAGATAATAATGATAAACTCTGTAACTTTCACTTTCTAAATAATATTAAACAATAAGTTCTTTGTAAGGAATATCCCAGATTTTGCTGTGATAGTATTGAAACTTAGAAATAAATTATAAATATATATATATATATATATATATATGGAATAACATCTATATACCTGAGAATATCTACAAGTTTAGTGGCTATGCCTTGTCTGCGATGACTCATTACTGTCCATACAACATTTATACCACACTTAGCTGGTGTACTTTCAGCAGTACAACAATTCAAATCAATTAAGTCTGGTATCATCCTATGTGCTATTTCTATGTATTCTGCTACGAGTACGCCTAATATATTCTTTTCTCTAATGTATAAATATACCTAAAGAGAATGTAGATTTATTTATCTATATCCTGATACATACTCAAAGAAACAAATAACAATATTTATTTACCTTTTTATCAGTATAATTTGAAAGAGATGAATCAGCTAGTCCTAAATCTCTATCTACAACAGTTAAAATTTCTGATACCTTTTTCCAACATTGTTTAGAATCATTTGGTTCAATTAAAATTATTCTACTTGATGTTAAAGGATCGTCTATAATGACTTTTTCATTTTTCCAACCCTATTGCATATAATATGAATGTAAATGGTATATGTTATATAAAAGAAAAAAAAAAAAAAAATTGAAGCACATTTTTATTATATTATTTCGAATGTTCAATTACTTACTTGGAATTTTAAAGTTTTCACGCTATTATGATAATTCAAATGAGCATTTTCATCCTCAGGATCACCCAATTGATAAACAATACCACATTCTGAACATTGCGTCGCACCAAAATTCTTTTGACCTGCATCTAATTGATATTGATTTTCATTGCCACCACTTTTTGCTGATAATTGCCATTTTGTTGATTTTTTTGTTCCATGTGTAAGCTTTGTAACATCACTTTCTCTATAAACATTATAAATTTTAATTGTAAAAATCCTATGAGGATATATAATTATATAAATTCACATTATACATACGCATTTTTCATAGAATATCCTTTATTAAATATAGGATAATATTTTTCTTTATTTTCTTTTTCAACTTCTGTCATGTCATCAAGATTTTGTATAGTAGAAGAAGAATTTTTATTATTTGTAATAGATGGTGTATCTTTAATATTCATTGATATCATTTTGCTAAGTTCATTTGATGAAGGTATTTCTAAATTGCTCGGTGTAATAATAGATTTTAATGGAGAAACATTATTTTTCATGTTATTAGTAACCAATGTCTCCATTGTATCATATTCGTCATCTGCCCAATCATCCTCCAATACCTTTAAAATATCATCTATTTTGCTTTTCTTTATTATAACTTCAAACTCTGGTTTATCTACATTCAAATCGGTAGCATCGTCAAAAAATAAATCCATAGATTTTGATGATTTGCATGAACTTTTATGTAAGCAATTTTTGGATTCGTTACGTCCAATCTGACCATTCAATTCCTTCAATTTAACATTTGGATTTACTATTGCATTAGGTAAATTAGTCTGTTGAATTATTGAATTAGAAATATTTGTTTTCAAAAGCCGTTTATTGGAATCAACTTGCAGAATTGTTTTTTCAATAATCATATCCTTATTGGTATTTATTTGATCTATCTCTTTTACATCAGAAAATTCAAGATCATTCTGTTTACTATTCTGTTTACGATTTATTGATTTAACAACGTCCTTAGATATTTCTTTATGTGATTCTTTATTAACTTTTAGCTTAGGTGGTTTTGGTTTTTTAATCGCATGAAACACACCAGCATTGATTTCACACCATTTACGTCTCTTGTACAGATATTTATGATTCATATTGTATGCCACTAAATTTTGTATTCTTTTTAAATATTTAATATCTTATTGTTCATTAATATACGTTGTTTTTCATCCAATATCTAATATCAAATATGTCAATGAAATAATAATAAAATTTAAAAGGACTAACCTTGGATACAAATTCTTTTATACGCGTGAACTAAATAAAAATTTGTTTGGACATTAAATATATTGTAAAACATACACAATAACAACTATTTTATAATAGCCTATAGATTAATAAATGCAAAAATTAATAAAAGAAATCTGTATTTCAATGGACACTCTGTTTTTTTTTCTTTGTACTTTTCTCTGCACGTGATTTCGCGCTTTTTCCTTAAGAATCCTAAGGAATATTCTGATTGGTCATTATTGCCATAACATTGAAAAGAAGTTCATAGAATAGATAGTTTCTATGATATACTTTCCTACTTTAAATTTAGGTACAAATACTTGTGTGCTAATCTAATTATTCTTTATTCGATGTCTGTCAGTTTCAGGAAGTTTTTATAATATTATATCTTATATATTTTAGGTTAGGTTATTTTGTCAAATAGTGTGAAATACAGTTTTAAATTTAATTAATAGAAAATCTTTTAATGAGAATAAATTGAATTAAAAACGAAGACGATAATAAACATCATACTCGAAGAAAAATAATAAATGTAAATTAATTTTATTAAATTGAAATGAAATGTATTTGAATGAAATAAAAATGATGACTGCTGATGTAAACATAATATATGTATAATTATATTAAAATAGATAAACATATAAAGAAATAAACATAACTGGTAACGAAAACCAGTAAAAGAATCGAATCATTCAATTACTATGGATGATTTAGCGCAAAAATTAATTTCTGGAACATACGAAGAATTTTCTAAAGATACTCTTCAAGTATTTATCAACAATGTAAGTTTGTTTGACACATTATATATATGATGACTTTTTAATTTATTATATTTTTTTAAATAGTAAACATACAATTTTGTAAGATTATTTTATTATTTTTGCTAAGGACGCAAAGGTTAAGAAATAAAAGGTACTTTTGTTTAATAAGTTTCACTTTGTTTGATTGTTTGTATGTGTTTTATATTTATATTTTTGAGTAATTCATATATACATAATAGAGCTAATATATTTGCAGTAAAAAGATATGTATTTTTTGCACAAATTTTCTTTTAAATTCTTCATATATAATATAATTTATTTTTATATATTATTTATTTTATCTATAGTATGAGGACAAAACTAAAATTGAAAGAATATGCAATAGTCAATTAAGAGAACAAATCTGGGAGAAATTATATCAATATCTATCTAAATCTGAGTATGCATCTATGCATCTTAATTGTTTAGCTGCATTACGTATACTTAGGTAGGTAATTCTTAATAATTATATTAATATAATTTCCATATAAATAAACTTTATTCATTGTGATTATTATAATTAGAAATAGATAACAAAAAAATATGATTTACATTTTTATTATTTTTTTATCATATACAGCCGAGATAAAACTGATTTAGATAAAATTGTTACTGCAGAGATGGTAACGTTATTATTACGATTAGCAGAACTTGACTGTAAGAAAAATGAACAACAGATCCCATCTACGAATGGTAATTATTATATCTGTGACATACAATAAGGATTTATATTAATTTATTTATTTATAATCTTTTCAGTTTCTGTAGAATCTGCGAAAGTACTATGTAACTTATTATATCATAGTTTTAAAGTGCGAGAATTAGTAAGAGAAAAAAATTGTTTAGAAAATCTGATTAATCGCATTAATAAATATACTGCCAATTCGTCCTATGAAATGAAATTGTTCGACATTAAAATGTTATTTATAATTACTGCGTTAAATACAACTACAAGAAATACTGTGAAAGAGTTAAATGGAGATTCATATTTACTTAATATATTAGATGAATTATTGGAAAAACATAAATCTAATGTATCTATGTCATTTTCTATCAAGGTACACGTCTACGTTATGTGTGTTATATATGTGTTATATATTATTTATAATAAATACTATTTATATTTTCCTTTTAGAATGATGATGTAATGTTAATTTGTGATATTTTAAAAGTTTTATTTAACTTATATATACATTCTGAGGACACTGTGATAGAAGAACAAGAAAAAAATCAAAAATTAACAACATGTTTATATAAATTTTTATATAATAAAAATTGGTCGCAGTATAACGATCTCGTGAGGTAAAACTTATTAGACATTAAAAAAATATTGCTTTAATAGAAAAGATTTTTTTTAAATTATTCACTATATTATTTTTATTATATTATTTTTAGCAATGTTATAAATTTATTAACTACTGTACCACTGAACAATTATATACAAATGATGCAGTCCAACGAAAACAATGAAAACAATACTATATATCAGAATACTGATGTTACAACGGTATCTATTATATTGGAATTTTTAGATCAGAGATTAAATTATACAGAAAATCTATTAGAAAATATCTCTCCAGTCGTCACTGTTCTTATTAGGCTCATAAAAGCAGACAAATCTATTCGAAAATATATAAGGTTACAGGTAATATTATAATATTAAATTGAAATTGTTCTATGAGATGATATAACGATTAATTTTTTCTATTATTAAAATAATAATTATACACATTCATTAGGTTTTACCGCCATTAAAAGATGTAATGAAACGTCCAGAAGAGGGAACAACTTTAAAAGCAAAATTATGTAAACTTTTAACTTCTCCAATTACCAAGTTGCGAGATATCGTTGCTGAATTTCTCTTTATACTTTGCAAGGAAAATGGTATATATTTATTTAATGATTTATTAAATGAAATTAGATCATATACTTTAAATATTTTTTTTTTTTTCAATTTTCTATTTATATGTTATTCGATGAAATATAATATTAATAAAATATTAATTGTTCAGTTAGCCGTATGGTGAAGTACACTGGATATGGGAATGCAGCAGGGATGTTTGCAAATAAGGGATTATTAGGTCGTAATCAAGAGAAGATATCATATTCTGAATCAGAAGATAGCGATACCGAAGAATATTTAAAATATAAAGAGCAGTATGTATTATGAATCATTTGATATATCAATTTTATTATATTTTTTTTTAATGTAATAATATTATTATAATTTCAAGGATAAATCCAGTAACTGGTTGTTATGAAAAGATCAAACCAAATCTTTTAGAAGGTATGACTGAAGAACAAAAGGAATATGAAGCATTACAACTTGTCAATCTTGTAGATCAATTAACGAGGTTTGTCTTTTCTTTTTTGCTTTCTTTTTTAATAGATCAAACTAAAAATAAATCATAGTGCTAATCTGATATATTATTTATTAATAATATTTGATTCATTTATTTTCATTAGAGGAGGCGTAGTAAGACCTTGTAGAATTGGAGACGACGGTAAACCAAAACCAATAGAACATGTTTTAGAACTACAAGATGAGTTACAAAAACAACAATACAGACGAGAGTCAGATTCTGATTAATTATTTATAACTGGTAGAGATTAAGTGTAATTATTATAAATTATGTATATTACTTATGTAATACATAGGAATTTAATAAATGTTTAAAACAAATCTTAATTCAGTTTAATAAACACGAGCACGAAGTTAATACTTATTTTTAATATTTTCTATACGATATTTTAAGAAAAATCTAATTGATCAATAACATCTGCAAAGATATAATGAAAATATCAGTTTGGTCAGTTTACTTACTTTATTGAAAAAGAACAAAGAACAACGTTACAAATTAAACAATTGGCAGGAAATAAAAGATATAACATTTTCCAAAATCACATGAAATATTTAAACATTACAATTTTGGTAAATTGTGTTATGTGCTTTGTGAGCATCACAATATATTATTATTGCATTGCAGCCTATGCGCAGATAAGAATGTATGTTTCTCTACATGTTTTTTTTTTTATTTTTTTTTTTTTAAAGAACTGCATAGTAATATCGTTTGAGAATATCTTAATATAGGATAGCACGTATAAATTGACAGGTAATGGCAAATTGAGCTGATATGATGAGAAACAATGTATGATTAACAGAGAACATTTACATATTTTAAGTCTAATTTTGTCCATCCTATAGTAAAATATTTCCAATCTAATAATACATTTGACAAATATATAAGTAGCAAATATTTCATATCTTTAATTATGTAGATTAAAATATTTTTTTTTTGTTTGTAAAAGTGTATATAGATGTGTATACGTATAATACCATAAATTTGTTTATATTTCATATAAAAAAGAAACTAAAATTTCCTAGGTACAAGGTAGAAAAAAGCCGATAGCCATTAAACAAAAATTAGAGACTTCAATTATCGATATTCGTAGACTAGCGTTGACAAACTTTGGAGGAAATAAAGGGGGGTCGGTACGTACAATAATAATAATAATAAAAATAATAATAATAATAATAATAATAATAATAATAATAATAATAATAATAATAATAATAATAATAACAATAACAATAAGAATAAGAATAAGAATAAGAATAAGAATAAGAATAATAGTAATAAGAATAAGAATAGTAATATTAATAATAATAGTAATAATATAATAATGATAATGTTCATGATAATGTGATAATGATAATGACAAACGATTAATGACTATGAAAAATCATTAAATCGATAGAGAAGCGCAGCGAAATACATTCGGGGGAAAAAGCAAGTTTGTAGTAATGAGTGTATAAAGGCTGAGTAGTCATCTCAGGCAACCGATATTTCATATATAGTCAGAGACATTATGTGTCTAAATAATACATTAGATTATAATAACGTGACCCATGTTCCTTGGCGTCTCATTAGCATATAAAAAATATATTGATATACACGCTCTCTCTCCATATTGCTTTACAATTTACCTTTTTTTTCTCAAGTTGTACTATTCTTATACAGCTTAACATTTTGAAGTACAAGATGATGTTTGGAACATTTAAAAACACTTCGCCTCATGAAATATTTCATCCTAGTAAAACACCAATGGAGGTTTCAGGAAAACATGGTTTACGCACAGTGAATCTGTCGGAGTGTGTATTATTATTATTATTATTACAATTCTCTCAAAAGTTTTCTGTTATTATTATTTTTTTTTTGTTTTTTTTTTCTTTCCCCAGTAAATACACGGACCATGTGTGGTATCTGTATGTATATCGAATTATTAAAAATAAACGTTTTGCTCGCTGTTGTGCAGCATCCCATCATTTACATAAATGTAATATTGTATATCATATAGAACATTTTTTTTCAATTATACCTTCTGCCTGCTGAGAGTGTACAACATTTAAACGCTGGTAAAAAAATTCACAAAATTTTCTCCTTTTTCTCTTTTTTTTTTTTTTTTTTTCCTTTTTTTTCTCTTTTTTTTTTTTTTTTTTTTTAATCTTTTTTCTCCTCTTCATCATCTCCCCATTCTCAGCTAAATCTTACGGTACCGACGGAAATTTATATATAAAAAAAAAAAAAAAAAATAAAAAAAAAAGAAAAAAACAAACAAACAAACATATAAA